>NC_143025.1:75692500-75855000 GCF_057628025.1 Oncorhynchus mykiss | reverse complement strand
AAGATGAAACGTGGCTGGGTCTTTCAGCATGACAATGATCCCAAACAGACCGCCCGGGCAACGAAGGAGTGCCTTCGTAAGAAGCATTTCAAGGTCCTGGAGTGGCCTGTCTCCAGATCTCAACCCCATAGAAAATCTTTGGAGGGAGTTGAAAGTCCGTGTTGCCAAGCAACAGCCCCAAAACATCACTGCTCTAGAGGAGATCTGCATGGAGGAATGGGCCAAAATACCAGCAACAGTGTGTGGAAACCTTGTGAAGACTTACAGAAAACGTTTGACCTCTGCCATTGCCAACAAAGGGTATATAACAAAGTATTGAGATAAACTTTTGTTATTGAACAAATACTTATTTTCCACCAGAATTTGCAAATAAATTCATAAAAAATCCTACAATGTGATTTTCTGGAGAAAAAAAATCTAATTTTGTCTGTCATAGTTGAAGTGTACCTATGATGAAAATTACAGGCCTCTCTCATCTTTTTAAGTGGGAGAACTTGTACAATTGGTGGCTGACTAAATACTTTTTTGCCCCAACACAAACAACACAAAGTTACTTGCAGCTGCATTCAGAAGACGGACAGAGATGGGTCCTCATACTAAAATAACTGATAATCTGATCATCAACTTGATTTGATGCACCAGAAGTGTTAATGCTGGGCTGGAACAAAAGCGCGCAAACGCTATGGGTCTCAGCAGGACGGCCTAGGATTGAGTAACACGTTTTGTGAAGAGCCAGCGTTGACTACGTTGTAAGAGTTTCAGGTCAGCCCTGCCCCTTTCATTGGCTCACTCGTGTTCAGACATTAGCAACACAGAGGTGTAGATGATAGGTAGAACAGGACAGAATTAACTCAGTTCCAGACTGTACTATCAATGTGTTCATACTGGACGTCCCCACATCAAATCTCACATCAATATAGAAACACATAAGGGTCGGAAGAAAGAGACTCATGTAGCATCTTAATTGTGTTAGTGAGAAAAGTCCTGCATGAAAAAGAAAAGCATGTCTTGTATTAAACACTGTTTTAAATTGTACTTTTCTCTCATCTTCTATCGACCAAAGCACTGCTATCATCCTACTGTTGAGTGAGGCTCGATGTTTCATCCATGATGTACTTTATTCTGTAATGTAATCACACACTTTCATGTGTTCTTTGATTACAGAGGTATTTCCTTGTGGGGAGCAATCACGCCCAAACCAAACACCGTGTTCTGAAAATCGACCGCACTGAGCCCAAGGACCTGGCGATTATTGATGATAAGGTGAGTTGCTGCACGTCAAACCACTGCTTTAGAGTAGCAGCGACCGTTGCCCTTGTTGTACAGCACCCCTCAGGGAAAATTGTACAATCAGTCACCTGGTCCTAAGTGTGTATGGGTGACAGATTTGGCTCATGAAGGTTTAAGAGACATTATCACTCATCCCCTGCAGTCAGTCATTACCACAGTGTATGAGAGTGGAGGACATTTGTTTGTTCTCATCATCAGAATGATAAGGATTCTGATTGGTTTGTTATTATTGTACATCGTGTCCACTGGTGAGCTCTCTCCATCCATCATCATCCTCCCATTCGTTCCTGTAGATCAGGGGTTCCCAAACTTCTCTCTGGGCCCCCTCCCAGGATTGGGGAACAACCCGTGCCCTTTCTATTTCTGTGGGTACAAGCACTGTACATGACACAAACTGTTCACACCCCTCTTGTTGGTGGAGAGAATTCTGCAGATTTAAAGCTTATTTCCTGTAATTCTATTCATTTTGTCATGTGGTGCAAAGAACATTTAGCAGTTTTAAAGCTAATTGTCTTGCAATTTTATACATTTACCTAATTTGTATTCATGTGATATTGGAGTGACAATGAAAATGACAAAAATGGCAAACATTAAAAAATATAAATAAATTATGAGCATGGCCTTATTTCTATTACAGAATATTGGATGACTGTCATTCATATTCCATTCACCCAGCTCAATGTAACAGCGATAGGTTTAGACTACTACATGATACTCAAATTTTCCCTATACCCATCATGAGGTTGCTACAACCTAGCAGATGAAAAAAAAAAACAGAAATACCTTATTTACATAAGACCCTTTGCTATGAAACTCGAAATTGAGCTCAGGCGCATCCTGTTTCTATTGATAATCCTTGAGATATTTCTACAGCTTGATTAAACCCAAGGTAGTGGTCGAAGAAATTGTCCGTAGAGCTCCGAGACAGGATTGTGTTGAGGCACAGATCTGGGGGAAGGGTGGCAAAAAATGTCTGCAGCATTGAAGGTCCCCAAGAACACCGTGGCCTCCATAATTCTTAAATGGAAATAGTTTGGAACCACTAAGACTCTTCCAAGATCTGGCCGCCCGGCTAAACTGAGGAATCGAGGGAGAAGGGCCTTGGTCAGGGAGGTGACCAGGAACCCGATGATCACTCTGCCACAGCTCCAGAGTTCCTCTGTGGAGAGGGGAGAACCTTCCAGAAGGACAACCATCTTTGCAGCAATCCACCAATCAGGCTTTTATGGTAGAGTGGCCAGATGGAAGCCACTCCTCAGTCAAAGGCACATGACAGCCTGCTTGGAGTTTGACAAAAGGAGAATCAAAATTCTCTGGTCTGATGAAACCAAGATGGAATTCTTTGGCCTGAATGCCAAGCCTCGCGTCTGGAGGAAACCTGGCACCATCCCTACGGTGAAGCATGGTGGTGGCAGCATCATGCTGTGGGGATGTTTCTCAGCGGCAGGGACTGGGAGACTAGTCAGGATCGAGGCAAAGATGAACGGAGCAAAGTACAGAGAGATCCTTGATGACAAACTGCACCAGAGCGCTCAGGACCTCAGACTGGAGAGAAGGTTCACCTTCCAACAGGACAATGACCCTAAGCACACAGCCAAGACAACACAGGAGTGGCTTTAAATGGCCTAAAGTTGCTCAGCCAGAGACCGGACTTGAACCCGATCGAACATCTCTGTAGACCTGAAAATAGCTGTACAGTGACGCTCCCCATCCAACCTGACAGAGCTTGAGAAGACCTGCAGAGAAGAATGGGAGAAACTCCCCAAATACAGGTGTGCCAAGCGTCATACCCAAGAAGACTCAAGGCTGTAATCGCTGCCAAAGGTGCTTCAAAGGTGCAGCAATCAGTTTAGTAGTTACACTGGCGGGCCTCGTTGGCAATAAATTAGTAAAACCAAAAGCTTACCTTGACTTGGAAGAGTTCCAGTGTTGGATAGCCATAGCCAGCTAGTTAACATAGCATCCCTCTCTGTTTGAGTCGGGTGTTTGAGTAGGCTAAACTAGATATCTGCAATTTGACTATACTACAAAATATATCTTGCTCTCTCTCTCTCTTGCTTTTCCTTAATTTTGGAAGAAATTATTTTTTCCCCCAAACTGTTCAAATATTGTCTTTCTCTCTTTTTGAGTCAACTACTTGCCACATGTTATGTACTGCAGTGCTAGCGAGCTTCAGCTTATACTATCAGTATTAAATTCATTCTCTGATCCTTTGATTGGGTGGACAACATTTCAGTTCATGCTGCAAGAGCTCTGATAGGTTGGAGGACGTCCTCTGGAAGTTGTCATAATTATTGTGTAAGTCTATAGAAGGAGGTGAGAACCATGAGCCTCCTAGGTTTTGTCAATGTACCAAGAGGAGGACAGAAGCTAGCTGTCCTCCAACTACACCATGGTACTACCCTACAGAGTGCTGCTGAAGCTATTGTAGACCTTTGAAAAACAGTGTGTTCTAATACTTTTTTTGGTGATGTGAATATAGTTAGTGTAGTTTTATCTAAAAAGGATAACTTATTTTTAAATGTTTCACTTTATATTGTAATGAAATTCACTGAGGATGGTCCTCCCCTTCCTCCGCTGAGGAGCCTCCACTGGTACAGTATGTACGGTTCTGTTCTCTGCAGAAGGAATGGATGTACTGTCTGAGACGTTATGTTGTGATCACAGCAGAATTAATATTAAAATGTTTTTCAGTGTTCTGAAATCCTAACGCTAGCACAGAAAAACATATTGACCAAAGCCGGGGCTTAGTCCCAAGATGTCTATGGGATGTGCTGTTTCTACTGCTTGCACCTGTCTCAGCCAGAAGCTCAGTTTGAAAGAATCCAGAAGCACACTATTAACAATACGTCCCTCTTGTCCCCAGCATGTCTATAACCAGCAGGAGGTGAGGGAGCTCCTGGGACGTCTGGATCTGGGCAACCGCACCAAGATGGGCCAGAAGGGCTCCTCAGGTCTGTCCAGAGCTGTGTCAGCCTATGGCATCGTGGGTAAGATAGTCCTCCTTGGACCCTCAGTCCTCACAACTACTTCTCCTCTACCAGTTGTCGGCATGTCTTGTCTTGTGAGTACTGCATATGAGGGTTTTGGCTGAGATGTGTAGGCTAGTAGGACTGTGGTAAGGAGAGTTGATCCTGAAGCAGTCATTAAGGGCAGAAAGTGTGTTTTCTGTCCCTGTGTTGCTGTGGAAACCGGCCTTTGGAGGGTTCAGAGATATTATAGAGTTAGTGCTCCTAGCAGGCTCTTTTAAAAAACATTTTTTACAAGAGGCTAATCAATGCAGTCACTTGTTTTGGTTGACTTAATTGACCAAATAAAGGCTTAAAAGCGTAATCCAACCCCATTCAAATGTATTTCTGGCCTTCGTCTCTATGCCTGTTTCTACTCTCATAAGCATGTTACACGACCTGATCTCTCAAGGCCTTCAGTGGCCACTTGAAGTTCGACAATAACCAACTTCCTGCTGGTTATACCATTTTCCCACATTTTTCTCTTGAAAACCAATTTTGTTACTTAATTGGTGATTTCGGTGTCTAAACCTGAGAGATGTATTTTGTCTTTTTCCCTGGAAGAATGAAGCATCTCAAAGTGAAATGGCTGCTAATGTGGGGTTGTGATGCTCTTGCTAGTAGAAATGTCAAGCTTTGAGATCAAGTTCACACTGAACGGAGGGAAGAAGGGATCCTGAGAGGGGAGCGTCACACAGCCTTATTATCCTTCTGTGTCGTTTTTGTACACACACACACACGCGCACACGCACACGCACACACACACACACACACACACACACACACACACACACACACACACACACACACACACACACACACACACACACACAAACAAACCCATTTACTTGGAGGCTGAGTCAGATGACATTCAGTAGTTTGACCAGACAATGTTGTGACACTTTAATCATGGTGCCTTGTTCCAACCATCTCCGGGCCAGTGTGTTTGTAGAATTGTACCAACAGGTAATAGGTCTGACAGTAGTGTGAATGCCATTCATCCCCCATCAGCCCTGATCTACATACAGTAATGGGGAGAACAACAAACAGATGTGCGCAAGCAAGGGTGTACAGGTACCACCCAAGATGGCATAGCAGTCAGACATCTTTTGTCCTCGTCTTGTCCCGTATATATATATATTTACAACTTTTTTCACATATATTTTAATTTTTTTCTCCATCAACTCATCTTCAAAACACTCTCCTGCAACCCGCCTCACCAATTTATATTTATAAAAAACTATTATTTACCTCAAATCTGTGGTCCTCTGGGAAGCTAGCCAGAAACTAACCAGAAGCTAGCCAGGAGCTAGCCAGAAGCTAATCCAGAAGCTAATCAGAAGCTAGTTCAGAAGCTAGTTAGCTTCTTTACTGGCAAATCGTTAGTATTCAGCTAACCACGGTTTGTGGTCATCAGCTATCCTTTAGCTCAAATCTATCGCCGGTTTTGTACGGCGCAGCGCAGCGCGGCTCGGAGCGGAACATATCGGACCAGTTTCTCTCTCCATGTCCCTGGATTTCGGCCGCTGGCTCTGGACGTTCATGCCTGGATCTCACAGCTGGCTAGCTGCTATCTGTGTGACTATCGGCTTTCGTCGATTCCGGAGCAAACATCAATTATTCCGGAGCTAGCCAGCTCCGTCAATCACTCCTGAGTTCCATCAATCACTCCTGGGCTGCAGTCACCCACCGGGCCTTCACAACTGGACTGCCGACGTTATCTACCCGAAGGAGTTATCCGGCTGGCTCCTCCGTCGCGACGTTACCTGAACGCCCATCTGCGGCCTGCTAACCGTTAGCTGTCTTATCGGCTGCTATCTGAATAGACAATCGGACAATTTATTTATTTTTATTATTATGATTATTATTATGTTTTCTTCTTGGGCCTCTATAACTATATCTATTGTTTTTATTTTTGTTGTTGTTGTGTGATTTGGATTAATCCCCTCTACCACACGGAACCCCACTAATCTGACGGAACGCAAGAGGTGGCTAATAACAGACCTCCATCCTATGCTAGCTTGCTACCGATGGCCTGGCTAGCTGTCTAAATCGCCGTTCCCCAACCAACCTCTCCACTCACCGGACCCTTTTGATCACTCGACTAAGCATGCCTCTCCTTAATATCAATATGCCTTGTCCATTGCTGTTCTGGTTAGTGTTTATTGGCTTATTTCACTGTAGAGCCTCTAGTCCTGCTCACTATACCTTATCCAACCTATTAGTTCCACCACCCACACATGCAATGACATCTCCTGGTTTCAATGATGTTTCTAGAGACAATATCTCTCTCTTCATCACTCAATACCTAGGTTTACCTCCACTGTATATACATCCTACCATACCTTTGTCTGTACATTATACCTTGATGCTATTTTATCGCCCCCAGAAACCTCCTTTTACTCTCTGTTCCAGACGTTCTAGACGACCAATTCTTATTGCTTTTAGCCGCACCCTTATTCTACTCCTCCTATGTTCCTCTGGCGATGTAGAGGTGAATCCAGGCCCTGCAGTGCCTAGCTCCACTCCTATTCCCCAGGCGCTCTCTTTTGATGACTTCTGTAACCGTAATAGCCTTGGTTTCATGCATGTTAACATTAGAAGCCTCCTCCCTAAGTTTGTTATATTCACTGCTTTAGCACACTCTGCCAACCCGGATGTTCTAGCTGTGTCTGAATCCTGGCTTAGGAAGACCACCAAAATTCTGAAATTTTAATTCCAAACTACAACATTTTCAGACAAGATAGAACTGCCAAAGGGGGCGGTGTTGCAATCTACTGCAAAGATAGCCTGCAGAGTTCTGTCCTACTATCCAGGTCTGTACCCAAACAATTTGAACTTCTACTTTTAAAAATCCACCTCTCTAAAAACAAGTCTCTCACCGTTGCCGCCTGCTATAGACCACCCTCTGCCCCCAGCTGTGCTCTGGACACCATATGTGAACTGATTTCCCCCCATCTATCTTCAGAGCTCGTGCTGCTAGGCGACCTAAACTGGAACATGCTTAACACCCCAGCCATCCTACAATCTAAACTTGATGCCCTCAATCTCACACAAATTATCAATGAACCTACCAGGTACCACCCCAAAGCCTTAAACACGGGCACCCTCATAGATATCATCCTAACCAACTTGCCCTCTAAATACACCTCTGCTGTCTTCAACCAAGATCTCAGCGATCACTGCCTCATTGCCTGCATCCGTAATGGGTCAGCGGTCAAACAACCTCCACTCATCACTGTAAAACGCTCCCTGAAACACTTCAGTGAGCAGGCCTTTCTAATCGACCTGGCCGGGGTATCCTGGAAGGATATTGATCTCATCCCGTCAGTAGAGGATGCCTGGATATTTTTTTTAAATGCCTTCCTAACCATCTTAAATAAACATGCCCCTTTCAAGAAATTTAGAACCAGGAACAGATATAGCCCTTGGTTCTCCCCAGACCTGACTACCCTTAACCAACACAAAAACATCCTATGGCGTTCTGCATTAGCATCGAACAGCCCCCGTGATATGCAGCTGTTCAGGGAAGCTAGAAACCATTATACACAGGCAGTTAGAAAAGCCAAGGCTAGCTTTTTCAAGCAGAAATTTGCTTCCTGCAACACTAACTCAAAAAAGTTCTGGGACACTGTAAAGTCCATGGAGAATAAGAACACCTCCTCCAAGCTGCCCACTGCACTGAAGATAGGAAACACTGTCACCACTGATAAATCCACCATAATTGAGAATTTCAATAAGCATTTTTCTACGGCTGGCCATGCTTTCCACCTGGCTACTCCTACCCCGGTCAATAGCACTGCACCTCCAACAGCAACTCGCCCAAGTCTAGCCCCATTTCTCCTTCTCCCAAATCCGTTCAGCTGATGTTCTGAAAGAGCTGCAAAATCTGGACCCCTACAAATCAGCCGGGCTAGACAATCTGGACCCTTTCTTTCTAAAATTATCTGCCGAAATTGTTGCCACCCCTATTACTAGCCTGTTCAACCTCTCTTTCGTGTCGTCTGAGATTCCCAAAGATTGGAAAGCAGCTGCGGTCATCCCCCTCTTCAAAGGGGGGGACACTCTTGACCCAAACTGCTACAGACCTATATCTATCCTACCATGCCTTTCTAAGGTCTTCGAAAGCCAAGTCAACAAACAGATTATCGACCATTTCGAATCTCACATACCTTCTCTGCTATGCAATCTGGTTTCAGAGCTGGTCATGGGTGCACCTCAGCCACGATCAAGGTCCTAAACGATATCTTAACCGTCATCGATAAGAAACATTACTGTGCAGCCGTATTCATTGATCTGGCCAAGGCTTTCGACTCTGTCAATCACCACATCCTCATCGGCAGACTCGACAGCCTTGGTTTCTCAAATGATTGCCTCGCCTGGTTCACCAACTACTTCTCTGATAGAGTTCAGTGTGTCAAATCGGAGGGTCTGCTGTCCGAACCTCTGGCAGTCTCTATGGGGGTGCCACAGGGTTCAATTCTTGGACCGACTCTCTTCTCTGTATACATCAATGAGGTCGCTCTTGCTGCTGGTGAGTCTCTGATCCACCTCTACGCAGACGACACCATTCTGTATACTTCTGGCCCTTCTTTGGACACTGTGTTAACAACCCTCCAGGCAAGCTACAATGCCATACAACTCTCCTTCCCTGGCCTCCAATTGCTCTTAAATACAAGTAAAACTAAATGCATGCTCTTCAACCGATCGCTACCTGCACCTACCCGCCTGTCCAACATCACTACTCTGGACGGCTCTGACTTAGAATACGTGGACAACTACAAATACTTAGGTGTCTGGTTAGACTGTAAACTCTCCTTTCAGACCCATATCAAACATCTCCAATCTAAAGTTAAATCTAGAATTGGCTTCCTATTTCGCAACAAAGCATCCTTCACTCATGCTGCCAAACACACCCTTGTAAAACTGACCATCCTACCAATCCTCGACTTTGGCGATGTCATTTACAAAATAGCCTCCAATACCCTACTCAACAAATTGGATGCAGTCTATCACAGTGCAATCCGTTTTGTCACCAAAGCCCCATATACTACCCACCATTGTGACCTGTACGCTCTCGTTGGCTGGCCCTCGCTTCATACTCGTCGCCAAACCCACTGGCTCCATGTCATCTACAAGACCCTGCTAGGTAAAGTCCCCCTTTATCTCAGCTCGCTGGTCACCATAGCATCTCCCACCTGTAGCACACGCTCCAGCAGGTATATCTCTCTAGTCACCCCCAAAACCAATTATTTCTTTGGCCGCCTCTCCTTCCAGTTCTCTGCTGCCAATGACTGGAACTAACTACAACAATCGCTGAAACTGGAAACACTTATCTCCCTCACTAGCTTTAAGCACCAACTGTCAGAGCAGCTCACAGATTACTGCACCTGTACATAGCCCACCTATAATTTAGCCCAAACAACTACCTCTTTCCCTACTGTATTTAATTAATTAATTTATTTTGCTCCTTTGCACCCCATTATTTTTATTTCTACTTTGCACATTCTTCCATTGCAAAACTACCATTCCAGTGTTTTACTTGCTATATTGTATTTACTTTGCCACCATGGCCTTTTTTGCCTTTACCTCCCTTCTCACCTCATTTGCTAATTTATTAAAAATAAAGAACTGCAATATCATATTTACATAAGTATTCAGACCCTTTACTCAGAACTTTGTTGAAGGACTTTTGGCAGTAAGTCTCGAGTTTTCTTGGGTATGATGCCAAAAGCTTGACATGTGTAATTGGGGAGTTTCTCCCATTCTTCTCTGCAGATCCTCTCAAGCTCTGTCAGATTGGATGGGGAGTGTGGCTGCCCAGCTATTTTCAGGTCTCTCCAGAGATATTCGATTGGGTTCAGGTCCAGACTCTAGCTGGGTCATTCAAGGACATTCAGAGACTTGTCCCGAAGCCACTCCTGCGTTGTCTTGGCTGTGTGCTTAGGGTCGTTGTCCTGTTGGAAGGTGAACCTTCTCTCTAGTCGGAGGTCCTCAGTGCTCTGGAGCAAGTTTTCATCATGGATCTCTCTGTATTTTGCTCCGTTCATCTTTCCCTCGATCTTGACTGGTCTATCAGTCCCTGCCACTGAGAAACATCCCCACAGCATGATGCTGCCACCACCCTGCTTCACCGTAGGCATGGTGCCTAGTTTCCTCCAGACGTGAGGCTTGGCATTCAGGCCAAAGAGTTCCATCTTGGTTTCATCAGACCAGAGAATCTTGTTTCTCATGGTTTGAGAGAATTTAAGTGCCTTTTGTCGAACTCCAAGCGGGCTGTCATGTGCCTTGAGGAATGGTTTCCATCTGGCAACTCTACCATAAATGCTTGATTGGTGGAGTGCTTCTAGAGCTCTGTCATCTCCCTGACCAAGGCCCTTCTCCCCGGATTGCTCAGTTTGCCAGGCGGCCAGCTCTTGGAAGATTCTTGGTGGCTCCAAACTTCTTCCATTTAAGAATGATGGAGGCCACTGTGTTCTTGGGGACCTCCAATGTTGCAGACATTTTTTGGTAACCTTCCCCAGATCTGTGCCATGACACAATTCTGTCTCAGAGCTCTACAGACAATTCCTTCGAACTCATGGCTTGTTCTTTGCTCTGACATGCACCGTCAACTGTGGGACCTTTATATAGACTGGTGTGTGCCTTCCAAATCATGTCCAATCAATGGAAACAGGATGCACCTGAGCTCAATTTTGAGTCTCATAGCAAAAGGTCTGTATACTTATATAAATAAGGTATTTCTGTTGGCAGTTTTTATGAATTTCATAAAACCTTTTTTTGCGTTGTCATTATGGGGTATTGTGTGAAGATTGCTGAGTATTTTTAATCTAATCTATAATAAGACTGTAACGTAAAACAAAATGTGTAAAAAGTCAATGGGTCTGAATACTGTGTGTGTGTGTGTGTGTGTGTGTGTGTGCCGTTCAAAAGTTTAGGGTCACTTAGAAATGTCCTTGTTTTTGAAAGAAAAGCACATTTTTTGTCCATTTTAAAATTACTTAAAGTTGATCAGAAATACAGTGTAGACATTAATGTTGGAAATTACTTTTGTTGCTGGAAACGGCTGATTTTTAATGGATATCTACATAGGCGCACAGAGGCCCATTGTCAGCAACCATCACTCCTGTGTTCCAATGGCACGTTGTGTTAGCTAATCCAAGTCTATAATTTTAAAAGGCTAATTGATCATTAGAAAACCCTTTTGCAATTATGTTAGCACAGCTAAAAACTGTTGTGCTGATTTGAAGAAGCAATAAAACTGGCCTTCTTTAGACTAGTTGAGTATCTGGAGAATCAGCATTTGTGGGTTTGATTACAACTTTCTTCTGAAACTCGTCAGTCTATTCTTGTTCTGAGAAATTAAGGCTATTCCAAGCTAGAAATTGCCAAGAAACGTATGATCTCATACACCACTGTGTACTACTCCCTTCACAGAACAGCTCAAACTGTCTCTACCAGAATAGAAAGAGGAGTGGGAGGCCCCGGTGCACAACTGAGCAAGAGGACAAGTACATTAGAGTGTCTAGTTTGAGAAACAGACGCCTCACAAGTCCTCAACTGGCAGCTTCATTAAATAGTACCCACAAAACACCAGTCTTAACGTCAACAGTGAAGAGGCGACTGAGATATTGGCCTTCTAGGCAGAGTTGCAAAGAAAAAGCCATATCTCATACTGGCCAATGAAAATAAAATATTAAGATGGACAAAAGAACACAGATGCCGGACATAGGAAGATTGGGGAAAAAGTGTTATGGACAGACTAATCTAAGTGTAAGGTGTTCTGATCACAAAGATGAAAGTGAAGCCAAGTTTGAAGGAAACTGCTCAAAATAATAAAGGGAACACTAAAATAACACATCCTAGATGAATGAATGAAATATTCTTATTAAATACTTTTTTCGTTACATAGTTGAATGTGCTGACAACATAATCACACAAAAATGATCAATGGAAATCAAATGTATCAACCCATGGAGGTCTGGATTTGGAGTCACACTCAAAATTAAAGTGGAAAACCACACTACAGGCTGATCCAACTTCAATGTAATGTCCTTAAAACAAGTCAAAATGAGGCTCAGTAGTGTGTGTGGCCTCCACGTGCCTGTATGACCTCCCTACAACACCTGGGCATGCTCCTGATGAGGTGGCGGATGGTCTCCTGAGGGATCTCCTCCCAGACCTGGACTAAAGCATCCCCCAAATCCTGGACAGTCTGTGGTGCAACGTGGCGTTGGTGGATGTAGCGAGACATGATGTCCCAGATGTGCTCAATTGGATTCAGGTCTGGGGAACGGGCGGGCCAGTCCATAGCATCAATGCCTTCCTCTTGCAGGAACTGCTGACACACTCCAGCCACATGAGGTCTAGCATTGTCTTGCATTAGGAGGAACCCAGGGCCAACCGCACCAGCATATGGTCTCACAAGGGGTCTGAGGATCTCATCTCGATACCTAATGGCAGTCAGGCTACCTCTGGCGAGCACATGGAGGGCTGTGCGGCCCCCCAAAGAAATGCCACCCCACACCATGACTGACCCACCGCCAAACTGGTCATGCTGGAGGATGTTGCAGGCAGCAGAACGTTCTCCACGGCGTCTCCAGACTGTCACATCTGTCACGTGCTCAGTGTGAACCTGCTTTCATCTGTGAAGAGCACAGGGCGCCAGTGGCGAATTTGCCAATCTTGGTGTTCTCTGGTAAATGCCAAACGTCCTGCACGGTGTTTGGCTGTAAGCACAACCCCACCTGTGGACGTCGGGCCCTCATTACCACCCTCATGGAGTCTGTTTCTGACCGTTTGAGCAGACACATGCACATTTGTGGCCTGCTGGAGGTCATTTTGCAGGGCTCTGGCAGTGCTCCTCCTGCTCCTCCTTGCACAAAGGCGGAAGTAGCGGTCCTGCTGCTGGGTTGTTGCCCTCCTACGACCTCCTCCACGTCTCCTGATGTACTGGCCTGTCTCCTAGCGCCTCCATGCTCTGGACTCTACGCTGACAGACACAGCAAACCTTCTTGCCACAGCTCGCATTGATGTGCCATCCTGGATGAGCTGCACTACCTGAGCCACTTGTGTGGGTTGTAGACTCCGTCTCATGCTACCACTAGAGTGAAAGCACCGCCAGCATTCAAAAGTGACCAAAACATCAGCCAGGAAGCATAGGAACTGAGAAGTGGTCTGTGGTTATCACCTGCAGAACCACTCCTTTATTGGGGGTGTCTTGCTAATTGCCTATCATTTCCACCTGTTGTCTATTCCATTTGCACAACAGAAGGTGAAATTTATTGTCAATCAGTGTTGCTTCCTAAGTGGACAGTTTGATTTCACAGAAGTGTGATTGACTTGGTGGAGTTACATTGTGTTGTTTAAGTGTTCCCTTTATTTTTTTGAGCAGTGTATATATACATACATTCACAGTTGAAGTTGGAAGTTTACATACACTTAGGTTGGAGTCATTTAACTTGTTTTTCAACCGCTCCACACATTTCTTGTTAACAAACTAGTTTTGGCAAGTCGGTAAGGACATCTACTTTGTGCATGACATAAGTAATTTTTCCAACAATTGTTTACAGACAGATTATTTCACTTCTAGTTCACTGTATCACAATTCCAGTTGGTCAAAAGTTTACATACACTAAGTTGACTGTGCCTTTAAACAGCTTGGAAAATTCCAGAAAATGATGTCATGGCTTTAGACGCTTCTGATAGGCTTATTGACATCATTTGAGTCAATAGGAGGTGTACCTGTGGATGTATTTCAAGGCCTACCTTCAAAGTCAGTGACTCTTTGCTTGACATCATGAGAAAATCAAAAGAAATCAGCCAAGACCTCAGAAAAACAATTGTAGATCTCCACAAGTCTGGTTCCTTGGGAGCAATTTCCAAATGCCTGAAGGTACCAAGTTCATCTGTACAAACAATAGTATGCAAGTATAAACACCATGGGACCACGCAGCCGTCATACCCATCAGGAAGAAGATGCGTTCTGTCTCCTAGAGATGAACGTACAATCCCAGAACAACAGCAAAGGACCTTGTGAAGATGCTGGAGGAAACGGGTACAAAAGTATCTATATCCACAGTTAACAAGTACTATATCGACATAACCTGAAAGGCCGCTCATCAAGGAAGAAGCCACTGCTCCAAAACCGCCATAAAAATGCCAGACTACGGTTTGCAACTGCACATACTCTACTCAGACTGCATCCAGTTTGCTATCACAGTGCCATCTGTTTTGTTACCAAATCACCTTATACCACCCACCACTGCGACCTGTATGCTCTAGTCGGCTGGCCCTTGCTACATATTCGTCGCCAGACCCACTGGCTCCAGGTCATCTTTAAGTAAAGCTCCGCCTTATCTCAGCTCACTGGTCACGATAACAACACCCAACCGTAGCACACGTTCCAGCAGGTATATCTCACTGCTCATCCCCAAAGCCAACACCTAATTTGGCCGCCTTTCCTTCCAGTTCTCTGCTGCCAGTGACTGGAACGAATTGCAAAAATCGCTGAAGCTGGAGACTTATATTTCCCTCACTAACTTTAAACATCAGCTATCTGAGCAGCTAGCCGCTCGCTGCAGCTGTACATAGTCCATCTGTAAATAGCCCACCCAATCTACCTACCTCATCCCCATATTGTTTTTTATTTACTTTTCTGCTCTTTTGCACACCAGTATCTCTACTTGCACCTCATCATCTGCTCATTTATCACTCCAGTGTTAATCTGCTAAATTGTAATTCTTCGCTACTATGGCCTATTTATTGCCTACCTCCTCATGACTTTTGCACACACTGTATATAGACTTTCTTTTTTTTCCTACTGTGTCATTGACTTGTTTATTGCGTTATTGGCTTGTTTATTGTTTACTCCATGTAACTCTGTGTTGTTGTCTGTGTCACACTTCTTTGCTTTATCTTGGCCATGTCGCTACCTGGTTAAATAAAGGTGAAATAAAATAAAAACATGGCGACAAAGATTGTACTTTTTGTAGAAATGTCCTCTGGTCTGATGAAACAAAAATAGAACTTTTGGCCATAATGACCATCCTCATGTTTGGAGGAAAAAAGGGGAGGTTTGCAAGCCGAAGAACACCATCCCAACCGTATAGAACGGGGGTGGCAGCATCATGTTGTGGGTTGCTTTGCTGCAGTATGGACTGGTGCACTTCACAAAATAGATGGCATCATGAGGACAGAAAATTATGTGGATGTATTGAAACAACATCTCAAGACATCAGTCAGGAAGTTACATTTTGATCGCTAATGGGTCTTCCAAATGGAAAATGACCCCAAGCATACTTCCAAAGTTGTGGCAAATTGGCTTAAGGACAACAAAGTTAAGGCATTGGAGTGGCCATCACAAAGCCCTGACCTCAATCCTACACCAGCTCTGTCAGGAGGAATGGGCCAAAATTCACCCAACTTTTTGTGGAAAGCTTGTGGAAGGCTACTGGAAACGTTGGACCCAAGTTAAACCATTTAAAGCCAATGCTACCAAATACTAATTGAGTGTATGTAAACTTCTGACCCACTGGGAATGTGATGAAAGAAATCAAATCTGAAATAAATCATTCTCTCTACTATTATTCTGACATTTCACATTCTTAAAATAAATTGATCCTAACTGACCTAAGACAGTGAATTTTTACTAGGATTAAATGTCAGGAATTGCAAAAAACTGAGTTTAAATGTATTTGGCTAAGGTGTATGTCAACTTCTGACTTCAACTGTATGTATGTGTGTGTGTGTGTGTGTATATATAACACACACACACACACACACACACACACACACACACACAGGTGAAGTGCATGTAAGCCAGGGTGCAGGCCACCTCTGCCCATGATACCTTATCACCTAAACTATGGATGTGACAAATGGAGAATTTCATTTTTTACATTAAAACTATATGGGGGTGGGGGATGCTGCTATTTAGGTGCGTTCATACAGGAATAGTAAAGGTACAGTTCACTACTTTTGAGAGAGAGAAAAAATATTCTGATTTTATCAGGGAGTGCTGCAGCACCCTTAACATACCTGCTTCCCACTGCTATGTCTCACGGTCAGTCCCTTTCAGATGGTTAAGCATTGCATAAGTTGTATTTCCTTATTTTTTAACTTCACAGTAGTGCCAAACAGGACTTCGCTGCTGTGGCTTGCGAAGTGGCAAGGTTTAGGTATAGGCGACATGAGCAGCCAGCCACCTAAGGCGGTATCAAAAAAAAAATCGTAATGGTGACATTTGAGAGATCAGTTTTCTTTTTTTTTCTTTTCTTTTTTTTGTGTATTTTACAGTTTTTTTACTGTATCCAATTGTTTTTAGTAGCTACTATCTTGTCTCATCGCTACAACTCCCGTACGGGCTCGGGAGAGACGAAGGTTGAAAGTCATGCGTCCTCCGACACACAACCCAACCAAGCCGCACTGCTTCTTAACACAGCGCCCATCCAACCCGGAAGCCAGCCGCACCAATGTATCGGAGGAAACACTGTGCACCTGGCGATCTTGGTTAGCGTGCACTGCGCCCGGCCCGCCACAGGAGTCGCTGGTGCACGATGAGACAAGGATTTCCCTACCGGCCAAACCCTCCCTAACCCGGACGACGCTAGGCCAATTGTGCGTCGCCCCACGGACCAACTTTTCAGTTAATCGTTCAGCACTAATTTTGTTTAAAGTTTAAACATTCACACCCACAGACACCCAATCTATTTTTCTATCTGAAATTGACTATCATTGCAATTGGCTACGTAGGTAACATAGCAAGGCCTACAGAGAAACATTTCTTGGAAGTCCTCTGTATCGAGCTGGATGGTGATCTAGAACAGGGATTCTCAAACTTTTTTACTCCCTTCTGTCACAGGTCAGGTTTTCTCCCTTGAGTACACTACCTGAGGTTGCCACTGGAGAACACCCTTGGGTTACTTCCAGTATCCAGGTGACCCTGATTGGGCTTATTCGGATCACCTGCTGGATGACTTAGGTTCCTCTGTGGACTGGGCCAGTTGCTCAGGTCTCCTGTTTTGTTCAGTGTTCTCGTATGCACTTGCTTTGTTGTTTTGCTATGAAGACCTTAAGTAAATATTCTGGATTTACCCTTACCTCTGCCTGCTGTGTTTCTCTGCGCCTGGGTCCGAGTTCGTACTAGCACTAATGTCACACCTTCCAGCATTGGACAAATAGCACTCTAAGGTTTGCGATGACAGACATGACAAGAGGAACTGATGATGCACCACCCAATTTCTAAATGACACCTTTTGCATTCTACTATTACAACTTTCAAGAGTAAGTTGAAAGCCGGACTGAGTTCAATTTGGGAACCACTGATATAGGAAATCGCTCACACCGACCCAGACAAAGCAGTGAAATTGAATGTCAATGTGTCACGGCAAGAAAATGGGTGGTTCTGATGGTGTAAAATGGGTACGGGTATGATTTTGAGTTACAAAATTCCATTCTCTCACCCCCAATCCTCAAACATATATCCATATGAATGTATGTCCTATGCTGTTTCTATGGAGGTTTCTCTCATCTATCCCGAGTAGATAATTTCCTCCAGGAGGATGCGTAACCTATGATCTCATCCCCTCCCATTAACGTAAATCGGAGTGGGGGTCCAGGACCGAGTTTGGGAAACACTGGCCCAAGTGACATTGCGCTAATAGTCTGTGTTTCTAGCGGTCCGTGACCTCTAAGAGGAGATCATATGAAAACAGCCTGACTAATATGATTGACAAACAATAATAAGCTCTCAGAGAACATCTATTCAGCTTTTCCATGAAGCAGTATACACATTCCAGGACTGAAAACATATTATTTTGTAATTGAAAATATATATAATTGAAAATAAAGATTTTGAATGTGCTAATGAAGGATGTAAGACAGATGAACAGACTGTGAGTGTGTTGTGGTCATGCAGCATGAAAAACAAGTGGTCTCATCTATCATGAAGACACACACACACACACACACACATAGATAAGCACTCATTTGATTGTTGAGATGAGAATAGATATTGTACATAGATGTATGAAAATGTGTCTTGAAAAAAACATTGAGGATGGAAAGGTTCATGTTAAAAGTTTCATATGAGTTGTATAAGTTATCTGGGTGGTTTGAGGTGTCCTATAGTAATATTAATCTTATGTGTGCTGTTCATGTGTATTCATTGTCCTGGTCTTGCAGGCTTTGTCCGATTCCTTGAGGGTTATTACCTCGTGTTGATCACCAAGCGGAGGAAGATGGCCGACATTGGTGGTCACTCCATATACAAGATAGAGGATACTAACATGATCTACATCCCCAATGACTCAGTGAGGGTGACACATCCTGACGAGGCCAGGTACAGTAGGTCAACCGTTATATACCCAACATCTCACACCCCACTGGAGATTTTCTCCTTTCCTTCCTCTTTCTCTCACTTGTTTCTCTCTCAGTTTACACACACAGTGTGACAGCTTCACTGACCCACTAACCAAGTGTGACCAGCTAAGGATCACTCAGTATATGGGTCTATATAACCTGCCGTGCACAGCAAATGCTTATGGCATTTTCTAGTCTCCCCTTTTCATTGAGATGAGAAAGTAACATGTATGATGTTATATCTCAAAGACTAGGACTGTTTCCTATGTGACCTCACAACTCCGGTGATGTGACTGTGGTGATGCGACATGAAAAACTCCTGCCACTAGTATTAAAGGTTCTGACTAGGTGGGATACAGCTACGACCAGAAGTTACTTTTTCATAGCAGGTTAGGAGAACTTACGCAGCCACGTGGCAGGTTAGGGGAATTAGGTTAATGTTAGGAAAGGAGTTAGGGTTAGCTCAAATGCTCTCCTGAACTAACCATGCTCTCCTGGTTATGACGTGCAGGTCATAACCATAAGAGATTGGGACTGTTTATTTCTCCTCTTATAGATACGTGAGGATCTTTCAGAATGTGGACCTGTCCAGCAACTTCTACTTCAGGTAAGTAAGTGTGTGTGAGATCTTAAAAATAACCACTCCTCCGCATCTCTCTTCTGTTGTTTGTCAAGTCAATGCTTTTGTTTGTCACAAGCCTTGGTGATCAGGAGGCTCAGGTGTTTGCTGCAGTATGGAACCTGTCAAACGCTATTCACAGTTCTTCACTTTTTTTGTATGTTACTTTGTTGGAACAAATGTCACACAAGATGCACAGTATATCTGAGGTTATCGCTCTCTCACGTGCATACACATATACACACACACACTTTCAAGACTGGATATTTTATTACAGTGATGTTATGAATCGGTGAGAGAGGACAGAGCCACACTCTTATGGATTTATGTATCAACATCCTCCTCATTAAAACTACACAAATAATCAGTGAGTGTACAAAACACGTTCCATGACAGACTGACCAGGTGAATCTAGGTGAAAGCTACGATCCCTTATTGAAATCCACTTCAGTCGGTGTAGATGAAGGGGAGGAGACGGGTTAAAGAAGGATTTTTAAGCCTTGAGACAATTAAGACATGGATTGTGTATGTGCGCTATTTCAGAGGGTGAATGGAGAAGACAAAATATTTAAGTGCCTTTTAAACAGAGTTTGCCAGGCGCACCGATTTGAGTGTGTCAAGTACTGCAATGCTGCTGGGTTTTTCACACTCAACAGTTTCCTGTGTGTGTCAAGAATGGTCCACCCACCCAAAGGACATCCAGACAACTTGACCTAACTGTGGGAAGCATTGGAGTCAACATGGGCCAGCATCCCTGTGGAAAGGTTTCGACACCTTGCAGTGTCCATGCCCTGACGATTTGAGGCTGTTCTGAGGACAAAGGGTGTGCAACTCAATATTAGGAAGGTGTTCCTAATGTTTTTATCTCAGTGTACATCTCATTAAAACAAATGGTTATTGTTTATTTCCATCCACCCATTGAATTAGATTTTATTTTCTTTAATTGAATTCACTTAAAAAAACACATAAGAGATGACATCACTTCCACCAATAGTTATGTATCATTAAAGTACTGTTTGGACTCCTTTCTGAAGTGTCTGTCTGTCTGTCAGTTTTTCGTCATTAAGCCAGAGTGACACACAGAGACACACAGAGACCTCAACTCCCCTTAACTCCTCTTGGAATCATGCCCTTCAGCACCTACCATCTAAAGCCCACTGTATCAGTAGCTGTACTAAAGGTTAACCTGTACTGAAAGGGTCAGTATTGACATAGTGTATTCACGACTCGCTCCACAGATGACCTATCAGTTCTCACTCAGACTTGAGCTGGTCATTTTTCTCCCTAGTGACAGGTGAAGATACATTTGGGACCCTACCTTTTTTTATATCCTCAAGGAAAAAAACATTGTATATCGCCAAGAAAAAATATATACAAAAAATAGACGTACTGTCAGGTGTAAAACAAAATGTTTTGTTTTCGGTCATTCTTCTATCATTCTTCTTTTTACGCATCACTCCATTCATCCATCTCATTGATTTTTGATTATTGAAGTGTTGTTCTTCTTCCTCGTTGACCTCTTCACCTATGAACTTTGACCCCTCCCAGCTACAGCTATGACCTGAGCCACTCCCTGCAGTACAACCTGACGCTGCTGCATAGCCCGTGTGACCCGGGCACAGTGGAGGAGGTGCACACACGGAGCAGCAGACAGCAGGACAGCTTCGACATCTTTGAGGACGAGGGCCTGCCCACACAAGGTCAGACAGCTCCTGCCCTCTCACACTCTCCCTAAACTCCAGTTCATCCAGTTTTAAAACATGTGAATACACTCTATTGAACACATTTCTTTCCATTTGATAACCAAGTGTAACATACCATTCCTTTTTTTGTGAAATGTTTTCTTGATCTTTTAACCCGTTAAGTCAGTCAGTGGTCCCAAATAGAAAAAGATCCTCACAACTCAAGCCACTCATAAAGCCATTCACCAGCTAAAAGGTTGATCAGGACATCACTACTAGCCCAAAACCAAAGTCTTTATTCAGCTCATCTGTCTCTCAATACAGTTTCCATGTTCTAATCTACTGTATCGGTGGTAAACCATCCCCTCCTTGATCCTGTCCATCCATGTAAGCTGTTCTGTGGTGTTTTGTGTTCCTATGTAATGGTTCCGTTGCAGTGTTCCACGGCCTCCAGAGTGAACCGTACGCCAAGTACGTGTGGAACGGCAAGCTCCTGGAGCGCGTCAAGGACACGGTGCATCCTGATTGGCTCATGTACATCATTCATGGCTTCTGTGGCCAGTCCAGTATCCTTTTTCTCCTGCCTGGTTACGACCTGCAAAGTAGAGTGTTCAGTTTAGTAGTCAGGTGCTGCATATGTGCTTGTGTCAGTGACTTGGTGCTTTTGCCATGTTCCAGATGTTGGTATCCACTAGGGCTGACCCCATTTAATCGACAGGTCTATAGTTTGTTCGATAGGCTGCTGGTTGACCGAGTATTCTTCTTTTTTTTTTACAGAGCAGTTGCATATATATTTATAAATAAATACATTTTATTAAAATATTTTATGGCACACGAGACACCTGTCTGACTCACGCCTGCCTCAGTGGACTAATCCATTGCTGAGGCTGCGGGGATGGCACACCTGTATCACCAGTAGTAACTTTAACCTTAATTACCATAATTTATCATCTCCAATGGAACATTTTGTTTATGCATTCAATATATTATCAGTCTTTTACCATTGTCATTGTCGATGGACACGTTGTTTGCGGACCTCCATCTTTCTGTCCGTCTGTCTTTTGACAGTTAGCCTTTAGAAGACAACACCGTTCCTCTTGTGTTCTTTTCCCTCGCCCCGCCTCCTCCACTCCCCATCATGTGTCTGGCATGCTGCTCACTGGAAAGTGTGTGCCTGCCTCTTGTTCCACAACACATGGAATACCATTTTTTTGTTTTTTTTTGGTTTGGGGGGCACATGGAATACCTAATGAGATAGATGCTCGCCAGTCTGCTAAGCTGCATTAAGCGATTTGTGTTTATATTATGGTCTATATAAAAATATTAAGCAATGCTTATCAGGTATGAAAACAGTGGAGCTTTTGCATACTTTGCCCATCTGGTATATGAGGTGGAAAAGAAAACAAATATTAGGTTAGCTAGACAGGTTCTTTTTGTTTAGACTAGGAAAGCACAGCTAGTGTGTCCACTAAGCCAAAGAAAAACACACTTGAAACAAAATGTATGCCTACTTTGGTTATATTGATGCATGGTTTGGTTATGTTGATGCATGGTTTGGTTATGTTGATGCATGGTTTGGTTATGTTGATGCATATTTGAGTGTGGATGCTTGGGTAGAAGTGCTTGAGAAGAACTACATCTGATTAATTGTGTCCCTCATTTTGAGAGCCCAGTTTAACTATCCGTCAGTGCAGATCTTATAGGCAGACATTAAGACATTATAACCATTCATTGCACCTCTTAGCCATGAAAGGTTTTAGCTAATGACTCTTCTGCTTGACTGAAGTTGTTCTTGGCTTTTTATATACGCAAGTAATAATGAATGACCTCCTCCACAGTCATGAGATTCGTGAACTCCCCAGTATCCCAGTGATGAAAGAGGAAATGGATAGAAAAACACTTCAGTCTGAACTTAAACAACTTAAACTATGTAGAAGGTGTGTGGAATTGATAATGAACCTACTTACATGTTTTATTTGTTTTACCTCTGAAACTATTTTTTCAATCACAGTATTTTCTTATCTAGAGCTATTAGCAGGGCTACTTAGTGGATTTGGTTGATTTTGTGGTCTCAAATCAGTCAGCTTATTAACATTCTTCATCAATAATATTGGCAAATTAGAGTTATTGACCATGGAAAACGGTGGGAATGTTGTTCCCTTATCATATAATTGCTACATCTACTATCAATATAGCATTCTAAATAGTTTTCCAGATTGTATTTTTGCAACAACAACAACAAAATGGGATGCTAATATTGGGTTGCGACAGAAAATTTGGTTCCCGAGACAACCAGTTGAGGACCACTGGTTTACAGCAAATAAACTGAATAGCACGAGGGGTAAGTGTGTGTGTCTCACCAGGTTGGCTCGTTAGAGGGGCAGTGGGGGCCACATTGCAGACGCTGGGTTTAGACAACGGTTCCTGGAAGCCATCCTTCTCTCATGGTTATTTTCCCAGAGAAACCCAGGCAGAAGAATTCATAGAAGGAAACTGAGGGGGGGGGGGGGGGGGGGGGGTGAAGAAAGGCAGAGGCACAGAGATGGGGGAAGTGATGGGGTTGAAGTGATGGAGGTTAAGAGGAAAACAGACTTAAGAGAGGGACTTAGTAAATTAGTGCGAGAGAAAGGGTAGAGAGAGGGGAACAGTGATTGGCAGGGGCAATTCCATTTCAATTCAGGAAGTGAATTACAAATCATTTTTCTCCCATTTTTGAATTAGACATATAAACGTATACACTTTACAATTCTTGACATGAGTACCAATATCTTTTTCCCCCCTTTTCTTATTGGAGAAGCCCCACCCCCCAAAAAAAATAAACAAGCAAACTAACATTCCATATGAAAATACAATTACAACAGATCACAACACACTATCCCTTCCCTCCCCCTTTTGGTCCCAAGTTCTTGGTCAATAGAGTGTAATTTGTCAAGAAAAGGAAATTAAAGGTGGCCATCTCAGAAAAAAGGTTAGCAGTACATGCACTCTAAATTAAGAAAAGACATAAGAACTCAGTGGTTGGTTTGGGATATTTCCAATTCAGCCAAATCTGTTGGCGGGCTACTAGTGAAGCAAACATTACTTCTGCTTTACTTTAGGTGAGAATAGACAGCACAAATGGAGGTCCAAATATAGCTATCAAAGGACAAGACTGCAGGTCAATATCAATACCTTTAGAGAGAGTAGTTAAAAAGGAAGAACAAAACCCTTGACTGCTTAGAGCATGAGTAAAACATGTGACTGTGATCAGCGGGAGACATTGCACATCGTGTCATTTGTCTCTGAGGGAAAATGAATCGTTTTTTGTAATGAATTTTGTGCAACACTTTGATCTGATTTGAACTTAACCGAGCACAGGAAGATGTTAACCCGAAGAAGTGCCTCCTCTGACTAGTCTTATGTCAGGTCAAGTTCTCTTCTCCAGTCAGTCTTTAGTTTGTTGATGGGAGAGGTTTTCAGAGGAGAGCATAACATCATCATATGAGATGTCCCCATATCTGCGGGAGTGACAGGATCCCTTCTAATAGCGTGTTAGGAGGTGATTAAGGAAGGTAGGAAAGTTAGAACTAACTAAATTACGAGCTTGGAAATAGCGGAAGAGATTGAGGCAGATTACATTTAGCCACAAGATCATTAAAACTGGCAGAGGTCCCTTCTAAAAAATATATACATTAAAAAAAAATATTTGAAACATACCAAACCTCTCTCACGCCACAAAAAAAAAAGCCTGGTCAAGTGTGGAGGGTAGAAATGGATGGTTGTTCCAAATAGGGAGTAGAGGATAAGGGGCAGAAAGTCTAAAATGCTGACATTTTTTTTCCCAGATCTTCAAAGTAGAGAGCACAATATTATTTGTAGTGTACTCTGAAGGACACATGGATAGTGGGGCACAGATTAAAGAAGAGAAGGGATGATTGGAAAGAATGTGCTTCTATTGAGCACCAGTTGGTACTTGGAGAATTACACCAGACCAAAATCTTCTGAATAGTAGCTGCCCAGTAGTGAAACAGTAAGTTGGGAAGTGCCAAACCACCAGCTTGTCTCCCTCTTTGAAGTATCTCTCTTATCCTAGGTGTTTTGCGTGGCGAGTGAATTACAATACCATTTCAGTAATTTACTAATTGTTATTTGAAATCAATGACACTTTGCCTTTTTATGTTACATCTGTGTGTGTCCCACCTTAACCTCTGTGTGAAGAGCTCCTGATCTACGGTCGTCCGGTTCATGTCACCC
Organism: Oncorhynchus mykiss; assembly: GCF_057628025.1. Classification (NCBI taxonomy): domain Eukaryota; kingdom Metazoa; phylum Chordata; class Actinopteri; order Salmoniformes; family Salmonidae; genus Oncorhynchus; species Oncorhynchus mykiss. Next base: position 75,829,807 of record NC_143025.1, on the reverse strand, counting down.
TCATCGCCAGGCGCTCCAGTAAATTTGCTGGCACCCGCTTCCTCAAGAGAGGAGCCAACTGCGAGGTAACCTCCTGCCTCATCTTGTCGCCACGACAACAGGGCGAAGTCGCCCCCGGTGTTATATAATAGCAGCATGGCACAAAGGAGGGGGTGTGAGGTTAATGTAACCTCCGTGTCTCTGCATCTCCTTTTTGTGTGTGTAGTTTGGTGGTAAAGGGGTTCAGTATGCTGTGTTTTTGAGGCCAAATTATGTGTCTATTATTCCCTCTGCGCGGCTTAGTTTAGGCCAGGATTGACATTCGTAAGGTTTGTGTGTGTGTGTGTGCTCATTTTGGGATGACTTTCTGGTCCAGTATATGGTCCACTCCTGTCAATTACAGGTCAAAACTGTTGAACAATGAAAGAAACAACTATGGGGCCATCTAAGAGTGTGTAGATCCATGTGGTTCTCTCTGTATATTGTCTGTAAACCTGTTTTCATCTGGTCCTCTGCAGGGTGACGTAGCCAATGAGGTGGAGACTGAGCAGATCATCCACGATGCGTCGGTGATGTCATTCACGGCAGGGAGTTACTCTTCGTACGTTCAGGTCAGGGGTTCTGTTCCCCTCTATTGGTCCCAGGACATCTCCACCATGATGCCTAAACCACCTATACGATGTAAGATATTATCATCATTAGGTATCGTATACACTGTACAGTATCATTAATATAATGTGGTCTACTGGTCTCTGTCTGGACATACCCCTATCACCAATATGCCATAAGATACACATTACTACAGCACTTACAGTAGTAGTAACACTATAAACTATACTCTGGCCAAACAGAGATTTTCTCTCCTCTTTTCATCCATCTCTGTTTCTCATTATGACTCCAGCAGGATACATCCTAGGGAGTGTGTGAGGATCAGATGGTCTCAGAGATTGAAAAGGTGGAGAGAGACTGCAGTTTGTGTGTGTGGACTCGACTGCATTAAATTATTTCCTCTTTTACCCCATTTGGCCTACAGTCCATCATGGATGATATTTACTTAAGAGATTGAGAGCTTGTCCCAAGATGTGTGTATGCGCGCGCCCGCCCGCATGCATTTGTATATGAAAGGATATTTTCCTCTCATCCTCCATTTGGTTTTCAGTCCATCCTAGGATGACATTTACATGCATAATGCAGAGATGTAATGTACAGAGAGAGCTAGTGTGTCCTCCAGATCTATGTGATGGGGACCTTACCTTCCCTCTCCCATCTGTCTATCTACACTACATAACCAAAAGTATGTTGACGCCTGCTCGTCGAACATCTCATTCCAAAATCATGGGCATTAATATGGAGTTGGTCCCCCCCTTTGCTGATATAACATCACTATGCATTGGGTCAGGTAGTGTTCTCCTGGCATCCGCCAAACCCAGATTAGTCCGTTGGACTGCCAGATGGTGAAGTGTGATTCATCACTACAGAGAATGTGTTTCCACTGCTCCAGAGTCCAATGGCAAAGAGCGTTACAGCACTCCAGCCAACGCTTGGCATTGTGCATGTGGATCTTGGGCTTGTGTGCAGCTGTTCAGCCATGGAAATCCATTTCATGAAGCTCCCGCTCAAACGTCATTCAGCTAATCCATTAAATCAATTCAGCGATATGGCATCAGGCACACACACAGATATAGAAGCCCATAGACACAAAGATGTCCAATTACATGTCAATTTTTGTTCGATAATGATGTCTGTCGGCTCCAAGATCATCAGCCATTAGTGAATTTAGGACAGGTAGACGATCAGGAAGACCCTGGTGGGACATCAAGTGGTCAGTCACCACCCAGCCAGCCGGTCCTGAAAAATGAGACTGCGGTTACACAAGCCTCCTGTTGACTTTATGACATGCTTAAGTAGGTGAATAGCTTTGTAGGGAGGGTTGAAGAGAAGCGTGTCTTTTCATGCTTCCTCGTCCTAATCATGACGACCCACGAGGGAACGAGGATGAGGGCCTTATAAAATGGCCTCAGTCAGCCCCCCTCTTCTCGCCCTGGTTACCCAACATCACCATTTACAACTGAGTGATTTCCCCTCATGACTGATCATAAGGGAAAACATGTTTGACTGACCCAGATCTTCATTTGGTTGGCTGAATTATCTGCAGGTGTGGGGGTCTGCGTGACCACCACATGAAGTCATAACACTTAAAGAATAGAACGGATGGGTAAAATGATGGAGAGAGGGGCAGAAAGAAAATGGGCATGCGTGTTAGTTACGGTATAATAATACTCTACTGTATAACCAACAGCAGGTTAGATGACCTTTGACATGACGTTGGCCTGAGGGTAGGTTTATGACAGTCATAAATACCTCTTCCCCCCCTTTTTCCTCTCTCTACCCTACTGATGTTACATTTGAAAACCCCTTGGTTAACATAGAGATTCTGGGAACATCAGAAGGTGGGGGGAAATGAACTATATTCTGGTAATCCAGTAATTGAACATATGCAGTGGCACTTAATGAATATGATGTCAGTTCGGTTGTCATCTGAGACATTCTCATCAATGATAAAATGACATAAACTCTACAGTGTAAAGTCTTCCCATCAGAGTTATCAGATTCACATGGAATTGTTGTTCAATTTAAATGTTTGAATATGAAATTATTTGTGATGGGATGAAATGTGATTTTAGCTTCTAAAATGTGAGAATTGGGTTTTCATGAGTGAATTAGGTCCGACCAGTGGCCCGCCCACGTGAAGAGACATAGGTTGTAAACTCTGAAACATGCCCCTTTTCTTCCTCCACTATATAAGCCTTGAAGAAAATGTAACCTCCTGTTCCGAGGATGTGAGGACGACGGTCCAATGTCAGAATGGTTCAGATAATAATACAGAACGAAGCCAACATCAGCGTGAGCTTTGGTTGCGAATGGTATGAACTTTGAACTCTTATTCACTACATAAGTGATACCTCCTAGCCGTTGAGTTAGCAACAGCAGCTGCAAACGAGGGTTAGGAAGGAACAGACCGAGTATCCCGTCTATCACACTATGACGTTACTACAACGTATCCAATTGACCACCAGAGACATTCTTCAAAGGACTCGGTTTGTCAACACAGCCTTCCATCTACCACCAACCTACCGAAGCGCAGCTCAGAGTAAATATTTATTGCATTTTCCTTTTCCAAATGGGTGGTAATTTAGAATGCATAAAATACTGTATTTATGAAAGCACAGCTTCTTCCTTTGGTCCTCAGTCTTCCCGCTCTCTCACTCACACCCAGCCCTTTTCTTTTGTGTAACCAGCAGTCCTATCTGTTCCGCCCGCTAGGGACGTTTTCCTTTATGACGTAATCAAGGTATAATTAATTCTGTGTATATGTAATTCTGTGTGATTAGTTAGGTATTTAGTAAATACAGTGCCTTGCGAAAGTATTCGGCCCCCTTGAACTTTGCGACCTTTTGCCACATTTCAGGCTTCAAACATAAAGATATAAAACTGTATTTTTTTGTGAAGAATCAACAACAAGTGGGACACAATCATGAAGTGGAACGACATTTATTGGATATTTCAAACTTTTTTAACAAATCAACAACTGAAAAATTGGGCGTGCAAAATGATTCAGCCCCCTTAAGTTAATACTTTGTAGCGCCACCTTTTGCTGCGATTACAGCTGTAAGTCGCTTGGGGTATGTCTCTATCAGTTTTGCACATCGAGAGACTGAATTTTTTTCCCATTCCTCCTTGCAAAACAGCTTGAGCTCAGTGAGGTTGGATGGAGAGCATTTGTGAACAGCAGTTTTCAGTTCTTTCCACAGATTCTTGATTGGATTCAGGTCTGGACTTTGACTTGGCCATTTCTAACACCTGGATATGTTTATTTTTGAACCATTCCATTGTAGATTTTGCTTTATGTTTTGGATCATTGTCTTGTTGGAAGACAAATCTCCGTCCCAGTCTCAGGTCTTTTGCAGACTCCATCAGGTTTTCTTCCAGAATGGTCCTGTATTTGGCTCCATCCATCTTCCCATCAATTTTAACCATCTTCCCTGTCCCTGCTGAAGAAAAGCAGGCCCAAACCATGATGCTGCCACCACCATGTTTGACAGTGGGGATGGTGTGTTCAGGCTGATGAGCTGTGTTGCTTTTACGCCAAACATAACGTTTTGCATTGTTGCCAAAAAGTTCAATTTTGGTTTCATCTGACCAGAGCACCTTCTTCCACATGTTTGGTGTGTCTCCCAGGTGGCTTGTGGCAAACTTTAAACAACACTTTTTATGGATATCTTTAAGAAATGGCTTTCTTCTTGCCACTCTTCCATAAAGGCCAGATTTGACTGATTGTTGTCCTATGGACAGAGTCTCCCACCTCAGCTGTAGATCTCTGCAGTTCATCCAGAGTGATCATGGGCCTCTTGGCTGCATCTCTGATCAGTCTTCTCCTTGTATGAGCTGAAAGTTTAGAGGGACGGCTAGGTCTTGGTAGATTTGCAGTGGTCTGATACTCCTTCCATTTCAATATTATCGCTTGCACAGTGCTCCTTGGGATGTTTGAAGCTTGGGAAATCTTTTTGTATCCAAATCCGGCTTTAAACTTCTTCACAACAGTATCTCGGACCTGCCTGGTGTGTTCCTTGTTCTTCATGATGCTCTCTGCGCTTTTAACGGACCTCTGAGACTATCACAGTGCAGGTGCATTTATACGGAGACTTGATTACACACAGGTGGATTGTATTTATCATCATTAGTCATTTAGGTCAACATTGGATCATTCAGAGATCCTCACTGAACTTCTGGAGAGAGTTTGCTGCACTGAAAGTAAAGGGGCTGAATAATTTTGCACGCCCAATTTTTCAGTTGTTGATTTGTTAAAAAAGTTTGAAATATCCAATAAATGTCGTTCCACTTCATGATTGTGTCCCACTTGTTGTTGATTCTTCACAAAAAAATACAGTTTTATATCTTTATGTTTGAAGCCTGAAATGTGGCAAAAGGTCGCAAAGTTCAAGGGGGCCGAATACTTTCGCAAGGCACTGTAAATAATTAAACCCAATTTTGTATTGCTGATTCAACCAGGATTCGTGAAGATAACCAAGAATTTACCACTTTCAGATGAGACTGAATTAAGGTGACGATTAATATTGACTGCTATTGATCTAAAATATTACTAGGTCTTTAAGAGTTTATTCGGAAGATCACAGCTATATAAATATTATTTTGTGGTTCCCCGACTCTCTAGTTAATTACATTTACATGATTAGCTCAATCAGGTCATTTTAATTACGGAGAAAGGATTTTATAGAATAGCATGTTATATCACTTCATCCGGCATAGCCAAAGACATGACATCTTAATGTTTCTAGGTTACCTTTTGGTTGGTCTTATGAAATGCTTATGAATCATTATATCAAACATTATTACCTTATGATACAGCCAGTGGCATGGCTTTGATTCAGAGGGGTTGGGATAAATGCGGAAGACACATTTCACTTGTACAACTGACTAGGTATCCCACTTTCCTTCTAACATCCTAAACCTTAATGTTTGCTCATCACTCAGTCAAAATAGAGTTGAGTGAACTAGATGCTAAAGTGACCCCTACGGCCATGTAGCTAACCTCTCTCTGTTGCACCTCAGTAGGCCAGGCCTACCTATACGCCCATGTAGCTGCCTTCTGACCTCTCTCTGTTGTGTCTCAGTAGACCAGGTCAAGCCCTATGCCCATGTATCTGCCCTCTAACCTCTGACCTCGCTCTGTTGCGTCTGTGGACCAGGCCGACCCCTACGCCCATGTATCTGCCCTCTAACCTCTCTCTGTTGTATTCTCAGTGGACCAGGCCGACCCGTGCGCCCATGTACACTACCGTTCAAAAGTTTGGGGTCACTTGGAAATGTCCTTGTTTTTGAAAGAAAAGCAATTTCTTTGTCCATTTAAAATAACATCAAATTGATCAGAAATACATTGTTAATGTTGTAAATGACTATTGTACATGGAAACGGCCCATTATCAGCAACCATCCCTCCTGTGTTCCAATGGCACGGTGTGTTAGCTAATCCAAGTTTATCATTTTAAAAGGCTTATTGATCACTAGAAAACCCTTCTGCAATTATGTTAGCACAGCTGAAAACTGTTGTTCTGATTGAAGAAGCAATAAAACTGTCCTTCTTTAGACTAGTTGAGTATCTAGAGCATCAGCATTTGTGGGTTCAATTACAGGCTCAAAATGGTCAGAAACAATTAACTTTATTCTGAAATTTTGAGAAATTGCGAAGAAACTTAAGATCTCATACAACGCTGTGTACTATTCCCTTCACAGAACAGCACAAACTGGCTCTAACCAGAATATAAAGAGTGGTAGGCCCCGATGCACAACTGAGCAAGAGGACAAGTACATTAGAGTGTCTAGTTTGAGAAACAGACGCCTCAAGTCTTCAACTAAATAATACCTGCAAAACACCAGTCTCAATGTCAACAGTGAAGAGGCGACTCCGTGAACCAGAGTTCCTCTGTCCAGTGTCTGTGTACTTTTGCCCATCTTAATATTTTATTTTTATTGGCCAGTCTGAGATGTTTTTTTTCTTTGCAACCCTGCCTAGAAAGCCAGCATCCAGGAGTCCCCTCTTCACTGTTGACGTTGAGACTGGTGTTTTGCAGGTATTATTTAGTTGAAGACTTGAGGCGTCTGCTTCTCCTCTTTCTCTTCTCCCACTCTTTCTATTCTGTTTAGAGACAGTTTGCTCTGTTTTGTGAAGGGAGTAGTACACAGTGTTGTATGAGATCTTCAGTTTCTTGGCAAGTTCTCGCATGGAATAGCCTTCATTTCTCAGAACAATTATAGATTGACAAGTTTCAGAAGAAAGTTATTTGTTTCTGGGCATTTTGAGCCTGTAATCAAACCCACAAATGCTGATGCTCCAGATACTCAACTAGTCTAAAGAAGGCCAGTTTTATTGCTTCTTTAATCAGACAACAGTTTCCAACTGTGCTAAAATAATTGCAAAAGGGTTTTCTAATGATCAATTAGCCTTTTAAAATGATACACTTGGATTAGCTAACACAACGTGGTTGCTGATAATGGGCCTCTATGTAGATATCCCATAAAATATCTGTCGTTTTCATGTACAATAGTCATTTACAACATTAACAATGTCTACACTGTATTTCCAATCATTTTTATGTTATTTTAATGGACAAAAAAAAGCCTTTCTTTCAAAAACAAGGACATTTCTAAGTGACCCCACATTTTTGAATGGTAGTGTAGCTGCTCTCTGACCTCTCTCTGTTGTGTTTCAGTGGACCAGGCCGACCCCTATGCCCATGTAGCTGCCCTCCATTTTGACCAGATGCTCCAGCGGTTTGGCTCGCCCATCATCATCCTCAACCTCGTCAAGGTAACAGCACCTCACCTCACTGCACCGCACCCCCCACCACAGGGCACCTCAGACCAACACCTCAGTCACACTGTTAATGGAACAACGGAATAATTACTCTGGTAGAAACTGAGTCCAATAGATGAAACCTTCCTCAGAGTACCCATTTACGATACTGTTACATCAGCGGACAGTTAAAGGATTGTTCCACAGTTTGTCTCCACGGATCCATTTACTTCATTTAAATTGTAGTGTGTTCACCCATAAAATGATTAATTCATTCAAGGTTTATACAAATATGTCCTTTCAATAGAGAATTGTGTCAGAAAAGCAATAGTCCACACCTCATGCCTCTACCATGAGAATACTCAGAGAATTGAGCATGTTTTGAGTGAATGGAATGTCTTCACCGGGATGATCAAAAAGTGGTCACTGCTCAATAGAACTCTGTGGCGCTGCTTCATGGCAGATTGGCGCTAACCATTGGCTACAGGTTCATGAGTGAAAACATGGGCTTTTTCTAAATGAAATCTGCGGAATAGATTTATTTAGAAGGCTGACAGACTGAATTTCATTATCCACCCTCCGCGTAGACAACCTGTTTTCATTGTGTATTTCTGAGTCTTTCCCTTTAAATCGCTATAGAAACGGCCCCTCTAAATGTGAATTGATGGCCAATATAGAGCCAATGGAAGCCAGGGATCGGGAGATGAAAATTACGAGGGTATCAAGTTGATTTTGTCACTTAAAAGCCATATCTCAGACTGGCCAATGAAAACAAAAGATTAAGATGGGCAAAAGAACACAGGCACTGGACAGAGATATGGCTTTTCATTTCTCTTCCTAGAAGGCCAGCGTCCCGGAGTTGCCTCGTGTTTTGCGGGTACTATTTAATGAAGCTGACAGGTGAGGACTTGTGAGGCATCTGCGGCAGGGTAGCCTAGTGGTTAGAGTGTTGGACTAGTAACCAGAAGGTTGCAAGTTCAAACCCCCGAGCTGACAAGGTCCAAAAATCTGTCGTTCTGCCCCTGAACAGGCAGTTAACCCACTGTTCCTAGGCCGTCATTGAAAATAAGAATTTGTTCTTAACTGACTTGCCTAGTTAAATAAAGGTAAAATATATATATATAAAAACTAGACCCTCTTGCTCAGTTGTGCACTGGGGCCTCCCACTCCTCTTTCTATTCTGGTTAGAGCCAGTTTGCACTGTTCTCTGAAAGGAGTAGTACATAGATCTTCAGTTTCTTGGTAATTTCTTGCATGGAATAGCTTTAATTTCTCAGAACAAGAATAGACTGACTAGTTTCAGATGAAACTTATTTGTTTCTGGCCATTTTGAGCCTGTAATCGAACCCACAAATGCTGATGCTCCAGATACTCAACTAGTCAAAGAAGGCCCGTTCTATTGCTTCTTTATTCAGACAACAGTCTTCAACTGTGCTAACATAATTGCAAAAGGGTTTTCTATTGATCAATTAACCTTTTTGAAATTAGCTAACACAACGTGCCATTGGAACACAATAGTGATGGTTGCTGATAATGGGCCTCTGTACGCCTATGTGGATATTCCATAAAAAATCAGCCGTTTCCAGCTACAATAGTCATTAACAATGTCTACACTTTATTTCCGATCATTTGGATGTTATTTTAATGGACAAAAAAAATGTGCTTTTCTTTCAAAAACAAGGACATTTCTAAGTGACCACAAACTTACTTTTGAACGGTAGTGTATATACAGTACCAGTCAAAAGTTTGGACACACCTACTCATTCAAGGGTTTTTCTTTATTTTTGTTATTTTTTACATTGTAGAATAATAGTGAAGACGTAAAAACGATGAAATAACACCTATGGAATCATGTTTAAAAAATCAAAATATATTTTTGATTCTTCAAAGTAGCCACCCTCTTGGCATTCTTTGCACACTCTTGGCATTCTCTCAACCAGCTTCACCTGGAATGCTTTTCTTGAAGGAGTTCCCACATATGCTGAGCACTTGTTGCCTTCTTTTCCTTCACTGTGGTCCAACTCATCCCAAACCATCTCAATTGGGTTGAGGTTGGGTGATTGTGGAGGCCAGGTCATCTGATGCAGCACTCCATCACTCTCCTTCTTGGTCAAATAACCCTTACGCAGCCTGGAGATGTTGGGTCATTGTCCTGTTGAAAAACAAAGGATACTTCCATTAAGTGCAACCCAGATAGGATGGCGTATTGCTGCAGAATGCTGTGGTTCAGTGTGCCTTGAATTCTGAATAAATCACCAACATTGTCACCCCCACACCATCACACCTCCTCCTCCAAGATTCACGGTGGGAACCACACATGCGGAGATAATCCGTTCACCTACTCTGCGTCTCACAAAGACACAGCGGTTGGAACCAAGAATGTCAAATTTGGACACACACCAGTGGTAGTATATACAGTTGAAGTCGGAAATTTACATACACCTTAGCCAAATACATTTAAACTCAGTTTTTCACAATTCCTGACATTTAATCCTAGTAAAAATTCCCTGTTTTAGGTCAGTTAGGATTACCACTTTATTGTAAGAATGTGAAATGTCAGAATAATAGTAGAGAGAATGATTTATTTCAGCTTTTATTTCTTTCATCACATTCCCAGTGGGTCAGAAGTTTACATACACTCAATTAGTATTTGGTAGCATTGCCTTTAAATTGTTTAACTTGGGTCCAATGTTTCCAGTAGCCTTCCACAAGCTTCCCACAATAAGCTGGGTTAATTTTGTCCCATTCCTCCTGACAGAGCTGGTGTAGGATTGAGTCAGTTTTGTAGGCCTCCTTGCTTGCACACACTTTTTCAGTTCTGCCCACAAATCTTCTATAGGATTGAGGTCAGGGCTTTGTTATGGCCACTCCAATACCTTGACTTTGTTATCCTTAAGCCATTTCACCACAACTTTGGAAGTATGCTTGGGGTCATTGTCCATTTGGAAGACCCATTTGCGACCAAGCTTTAACTTCCTGACTGATGTCTTGAGATGTTTCCTCAATATATTCACATAATTTTCCTCCCTCATGATGCCATCTATTTTGTGAAGTGCACCAGTCCCTCCTGCAGCAAAGCATCCCCACAACATGATGCATGACCCCTGTGCTTCATGGTTGGGATGGTGTTCTTTGGCTTGCAAGCCTCCCCCTTTTCCCTCCAAACATAACAATGGTCATTATGGTCAAACGGTTCTATTTTTGTTTCATCAGACCAGAGGACATTTCTCCAAAAAGTACAATCTTTGTCCCCATGTGCAGTTGCAAACCGTAGTCTGGCTTTTTTTATGGTGGTTTTGAAGCAGTGGCTTCTCTCTTGCTGAGCGGCCTTTCAGGTTATGTCGTTTTACTGTGGATATAGATACTTTTGTACCTGTTTCCTCCAGCATCTTCACAAGGTCCTTTGCTGTTGTTCTGGGATTGATTTGCACTTTTGGCACCAAAGTACGTTCATCTCTAGGAGACAGAATGCGTCTCCTTCCTGAGCGGTAATGATGGCTGCGTGGTCCCATTGTGTTTATACTTGTGTACTATTGTTTGTACAGATGAGCTTAGTACCTTCAGGCGTTTGGAAATTGTTCCCAAGGATAAACCAGACTTGTGGAGGTCTAAAAAAATAATTCTGAGGTCTTGGCTGATTTCTTTTGATTCCCCATGATGTCAAGCAAAGGGGCACTGAGTTTGAAGGTAGGCCTTGAAATACATTCACAGGTACACCTCCAATTGACTCAAATAATGTCAATTAGCCTATCAGAAGCTTCTAAAGCCATTACGTAATTTTCCAAGCTGTTTAAAGGCATAGTCAACTTAGTGTATTTAAACTTCTGACCCACTGGATATGTGATACAGTGAATTATAAGTGAAATTATCTGTCTGTTAACAATTGTTGGAAAAATTTGTTGTGTCATGCACAAAGTAGATGTCCTAACAGACTTGCCAAGTCTCCTCCTTTTCTCTAAACATAACATCTTCATTGCTACGCAGGAAGTTTAAGTGATGTGGGTAATAAACTGTTCCTTCTCCCTTAATGTGACCTGACCTGACCTCGGTCCCCATTCCTCACTAATCCACAGCTCTCCACCCTTATCAGTGACCGCAACCATGTGATTGCCTTTTCCTTTAATTGACCCACCATATACATTCCTCCTACAGATATCCATTAACTTCTGGTGTATCAAGTATTTCAAATTACAACCCAACAACTGAAACCAGACTATGGCCCTTCTCCTTTCCATACTATACCTTATGTCTAACAATAACGTGTTCTGACAGAGTGTAAACGCTCTTCATTCTCCTCTCTCCCTCAGTACCATGAACAAGGATATTTCAAGTTCAGAAGTCAGAATCCTCACAGTACATTCAAATTACATCTCTGTCTCATTGACCTCTGCACACACCACAATGAGCGACACTAGTTTCACCTTGGCGTGTATTTACACTACATGTCAAAAGTTTTAGAACACCTACTCATTCAAGGGTTTTTCTTTATTTTTACTATTTTCTACATTGTAGAATAATAGTGAAGACTTAAAAACTATGAAATAACACATATGGAATCATGTGTTAACCTAAAACGTATTAAACAAATCATAATATATTTTATATTTGAGATTCTTCAAATAGCCACCCGTTGCCTTGGTGACAGCTTACACACTCTTGGCATTCTCTCAACCAGCTTCATGAGGTAGTCAGTCACCTGGAATGCATTTCAATTAACAGGTGTGCCTTGTTAAAAATGTATTTGTGAAATTTCTTTCTGGGTCAAGAAACACGAGCAATGGATATTAGACCAGTGGAAATTTGTCCTTCGGTCTGGAGTCCAAATTGGAGGTTTTGGAGGTCTTTGTGAGACAAGGTGTGGGTGAACGGATGATCTCTGCATGTGTATTTCCCACCGTAAAGCATGGAGGAAGAGGTGGTATGGCGTGGGGGTGCTTTGCTGGTGACACGGTCTGTGATTTATTTCGAATTAAAGGCAAACAACCATCATGGCTACCACAGCATTCTGCAGCGATACGCCATCCCATCTGGTTTGGGGTTAGTGGCACTATAATTTGTTTTTCAATAGGACAATGACCCCAAACACACCTCCAGGCTGTGTAAGGGCTATTTTACCAAGAAGGAGAGTGATGGAGTGCTACATCAGATGACCTGGCCTCCACAATCATCTGACTTTAACCCAATTGAGATGGTTTTGGCAGAGTTGGACCGCATAGTGAAGGAAAAGCAGGCAACAAGTGCTCAGCATTTGTGGGAACTCCTTCAAGACTGTTGGAAAAACATTACAGGTGAAGCTGGTTGAGAGAATGCCAAGAGTGTGCAAAGCTGTCATCAAGGCAAAGGGTGGCTATTTGAAGAATCTCAAATATAAAATATATTTAGATTTGTTTAATACTTTTTTGGTTACTACGTGATTCCATGTGTGGTATTTCATAGATTTGATGTCTTCACTATTATTTTACAATGTAGAAAATAGTAAAAATAAAGAAAAACCCTTGAATGAGTAGGTGTTCTAAAACCAGTAGTGTAGCTCACTCCAGTAGTAGTGAGAGGACTTGACTGGCAAGCCATACATTAGTTGCCATTCGGTTGCTGCTCTGACTTCAAAGTTAAAGACCTATATGTTAATATGACTTGTGACAGAATGCAGGGCAAGCAGCTTGTGGTGATACTGCCAGAGAGGAGAGCGCTGAAGTGAATGGTTATACAAGCACTTCTGACTCAATCAGCCAGGCTGTTGTCCTCTTTCTGTGTGAAGTAATTATTCCTGGTTCTTGTTGTTCTCGGTTCGGCCAAATAGAATTGTAGCTGATGCAGAACTTATCGGATATAACCATTGTCAGCTGGTGAGGTTAGCATAGGGCTAACGTGTGCCAGGTTATCTGATGGGACCAGCTACAATGTAGCATTCTATCATGTGCAACTATGTCGACGATTGTATCTAGCTGATGCTCGTTTTGAGATGGGTCCAGGTTAAACAAAAAATATATATAATGTTCGGAAGTATGGCCCCATTGTGCTGTTTTCCAAGCATTATATTACTGCAATGTTACAATTAACATATTTATACTAAAGATGGCATTAAATAAACTTTTGGAGAAAGAAAAAAACACATTCTCCAATGTCCCTGTGGGGGAGACAACAAGGAGAGAGGGAGAGATGTAATCTCCAACATGACCATAATGAAGTGTTGACAGACACATCCAAATGACTGAGAATTTCACTTGAGGATTTTTCTAAGAAACCAGCAGGATTCCTGGAATCACACCTTCATGTGATTGGACAATAGCCTGGTGTGTTGGTTTAATTAGCTAGTGAAGGTTTAGGCTAACTCCCTAGGCTAACTCAATACATTGGAAAAGAACAGTTGTTGTGGTTACAGATGGAGTGATAAAAGAGGTACTCGAGAGAAACTGGTTAGGGGCTAGTGATTACAAGCTGTTAAAGAACCACCTTAAATGCACTCATGCACACTCACACTCTTCACACAGTGTTGTGAACCCCCCCCTTCTTACTGCTGAGCTCGGGTGTCCTGTGCATGTCACTCACAAGGGAACGAGGAGAGGGATAGCCAATCACAGCCCTCCGTTGCCTGCACACGCTCGGCCGGGTGTTCCCCCTTAGTCCCATGCCCCCCCCCCCCCCCCCCCCCCCTCTCACTCACTATCTCACTCACAAGCAGAAATCAAAAAAGTCACCATAGACTTTGCAACGTAGGAGTGATTTGTGTTGGCCAGTGATGGGTGGGTGGGGGTGTGTCACTCATCAGGATCCATTTCTCTTAACTGGGAAATTCCCTCGTTTGTGCAGAGACACATTTAACCACTGTTAATTTGTCACATCAAGAGCCTCTGTCATGCCTTGCCACACTCTCTTATGCAGGTGTGTGAGATCTGTGTGTATCCATGTGCATGCATTTTGCATGACGCCCATCTGTGTGCAGAGCATGTACTGCACTGCATGCATGGTGTGCTGGCACATGATGAGTGTGTTTGCAGTTGTGCGCGTGTATGCATGATACTTTGTTTGGCGTGTGTGTGTGTGTGTGTGTGTGTGTTTTGATGCCATGCTGTGAGAGAGAGCCTGGCAGTGGTTAATGGCGGGTTATTAACTGGGCTGTGACACTGATAGAGGCGTGTGTGTGTTTTGTAGATAAGTGGTTAAAAGGTTGTTGAAGGTCTAGCGACCGGGGTGATCTTTAGGAGAGATGACAGGAGGAGCATCAGGGGTAGACTCTCTTGGCTTCAAACAGAATGAATAGGAACTGACAGTGCTCAGGAAGTAGCCAGCATATGTGAGGGAGAGTGTGTTTTGAGAGAACGTTTTGTAGAGAGGAACTGAACTTCTGGTAGACAGACATAGTTTGGCTGCTGTAGACATGATTAGCTGATGTCAATGCAGAGCTAGGAGTACTGTGTGTGTGTGTCTGCGTTGGAGAGAAGAGGTCATGACTAATGCGTGACACGTACATGCGTACACACTGCTCCTGTGGGTGAACTGGCATTAATGTCTGGAAATAGTTCTATCTTAAGGTAGCTCCATCTGATCTTAGTTACAGATGTAGGATCTTAATTTGGTCATTATTTTGTTGCTGAGAATTTTCCTGCACTTGTACAAACTTGTAGTGTATTTGAATTTCCGCTTTGACATTTCAGACTTAAATTTGCCCTAATGAAAAATGTATCAACCCCTACAAAAAGTCCATTAATTATAATCCACATAATTCACATTTCCTGTTGCTGCAGGACTATTTTCCTGCTTTAGCAAACTGGCTCAAATTATTAAGGTCCTACATCTGTATGTAGTTAACGGATTGAGATGTTAAAAAAATGTTATGTTCATTCAGGTGGTACCGTTGTGGGAGAAATTTTCCAGAGACAAAAAATGAGGAAGTTACCATAGACTTTCATGCATTTTCTCATAAATCAGAGACCTTTCCTTCAGTGTAAATGAGTAACGCTGATGATGTGTGTCTCCGTGTCTGTGTGTAGAAACGAGAGAAGAGAAAGCATGAGAAGATCCTCAGTGAGGAGCTCTTCCCTGCTGTAATCAACCTCAACCAGTTCCTCCCTCCAGAACACTGCATCGACTACATCGCCTGGGACATGGCCCGATACACCAAGAGGTACAGATCTAGGATCAGCTCACCCAAACCCTATTCTTAACCATTAAAGGGGAAACGCCTAATATCAGTGTTTGGTTGCGACTTCGTCCTACTCACACCTGCTGCTTTAGCTTAACCCTACACCAGCATCGTGTTCTGTAAGAGCCAGAGGTACAAAGTGTTGTCCCAGCAACCTAATTCAACACCTCAGAACATTTAATGGTTCCCAAACTTTTTGGGTCCACAACCCTATTTTGATATCTGAAAAGTCTCGTGACCCCACCCTTGTGAATTTTTTGTTGTTGTAATTAACAACCAATGTTTACTTTTAATGTGGGACTGTGACAGTCAATTGCAAGTTATGCTGATGTATAATGTCTCATATCTCGCCACCACTAATGAGATGGGTGTGGTTGATGAATGTCGTGTCGGAGCTTCTCAAAGTCAGGGGGCGTGGTCAACAGTATGCACCTCCTCTCTGCTGTCACATCCAACCCTGATCTATATTTGCTTTAATGCAGACAAGCCAAGCACTGGATCCAGCTTCACACATATGAGCTGGCGAAGGGTAGTCTACCATGACTTTTCTGGTGCTTTCAAGACAACTGGGAACTCTGAAAAATACGAGGTTGAATCCTGACATTAGTGATCTTCAGGTCGGAAAGTCTGAGCTCTAGAAAGAGGGCTGAGTTCCCGAGTTACATGACTGTTCAAAGCAAATTTTCCCAGTTGGAGCTCTTTTCATTCCGAGTTACCAGTTGTCTTGGGAAGTAAGTCCCAAAGTGCCCTTCCAAGTGTTGGAGGTGAGCAGTCATCACTCATGTGGGACACTTACTGATGCTGTTTTTTGTTATTTTCATTACACAGAAGGTCAACCAAGTCAGTTGTTTTTACATC
This sequence comes from Oncorhynchus mykiss, assembly GCF_057628025.1. Taxonomy (NCBI): domain Eukaryota; kingdom Metazoa; phylum Chordata; class Actinopteri; order Salmoniformes; family Salmonidae; genus Oncorhynchus; species Oncorhynchus mykiss. The sequence goes on along the minus strand of NC_143025.1, from coordinate 75,813,456 downwards.
CATTGTGAATGACAACCGCTCCTCTCTCAATGCGAAAAATCACATTCACGTTCATAACTAGAGTGCGGAGGCCTGCCTGCCGTCCCGGGATAGATGGAGTTCCATCTGTGCAAAAGCCCACCATTCCATCCCATATGGAATCTGTTTTTCATCAATATAGCCACAGCACACTCAGGAATCGTGAGACAACAATATGTCCTCGTGAATAGCCTCCCCCAACATTTATAGCGAACAAAAGTCAATGCATGGGCATCTCAATCCTCACAGCTAACATCCATTTGGAGAGCATAAGCTGGGGAGTTTTGGAGCACAATCATTTTCATTTTAGATTTTTAAGGTTAACCACATAAAAATGTTGAGATACAAAGACGATATAAGATATTTTGAGTATTTATTTATTACATTTTTTGGGGGGGATTTGGGAAATTCTCCCGCAACCCCATTTTCATATCTGCCCCATAGTTTGGCAACCTCTAGGCTACGCTCACCAACAATGGACCTGACTTTAACAGTAGAGGAGTTATTGTTGCTGTCCCTGAAAAAAATGTTCAAGTTCAATGAAAACATTTTTCAAAGAGACCTTTTAAGTTACCTAACACTCATTCATATGTTTTCTCTCTCTGGCTGCCCCACCCTCTGTCTGTCTGTCTGTCTGCCCTCTGTCTGTTTGCCCCAGTCTCTGTCTGTCTGTCTGCCCCGCCCCCATTCTCTGTCTCTCTCGCTCTCTCTTTAAGGGGCTTTATTGGCATGGGAACATATGTTTACATTGCCAAAGCAAATGAAATGGATGATAAACAGAAGTAAAATAAACAATCAGAATAAACATTACACTCACAGAAAGTTTCAAAAGAATAGAAACTTTTCAATGTAGCTGAAGTTCAAAAAATAATACATATGGTTTTATTTAAACTGGTTTCTTTTGTAGCAACAGGTCACATCTTGCTGCTGTGATGGTACACTGTGGTATTTCACCTAATAGATATGTGAGTTTATCCAAATGTAATTTGTTTTCAAATTCTTTGTGGATCTGTGTAATCTGAGGGAAATATGTGTCTCTAATATGGTCATACATTTGGCAGGAGGTCAGGAAGTGCAGCTCAGTTTCCACCTAATTTTGTGGGCAGTGTGCACATTGCCTGTTTTCCTTTGAGAGCCATGTCTGCCTACGGCAGCCTTTCTCAATAGCAAGGCTATGCTCACTGAGTCTGTACATAGTCAAAGCTTTCCTTAATTTTGGGTCAGTCACAGTGGTCAGGTATTCTGCCACTGTGTACTCTCTGTTTAGGACCAAATAACATTCCAGTTTGCTCTGTTTTCCAGTGTGTCAAATAATAATCTAAGCTCTCTCTCCCCCTCTCCCTCCCTCTCTCAGTAAGCTGTATAACGTGCTGGACCGTCTTAGTATGATAGCAGAGAACGTGGTCAAGAGGACCGGCTTCTTCATCAACCGCTCTGACTTCTTCTGCCACACCCTCAGACCAGACGAGAGGTACACACACACACACACACCCTCACTCACACCCTCACTCACACCCTCACTCACACCCTCAAGCCAGACGAGAGGTGCACACGCACACCCTCTGGGCAGACGAGAGTTACATACCCTCAGGCCAGATGAGAGGTACACACAAACAGGCCAGACGAGAGGTGAGCCCAGAGGGGTAAAAACTTGCGCCCTTTACACCCCAACCTATACCTCTATAACTACCTCACCCCACCCTCTAGATTTTTTTACAGGGGTTGGTGTTAAATTGTCATAATTGGTTTTAATTGTGATTTTTGCTACGTTTGTTTTAATGTGTTAGACAAAGTCCCTCTGAGGGCTGTTATAAAGCTCCGTCTAATAAGTAATCATACAGTATTTTACAATCACGCATTAATAGCAATTACATTTCTTTTTTTCCCTTCTGATATAAATGAATGTCCAGTAATGGGAATAGATGGGTCTGTTAGATGGGAGTCTTGCTGAATAGTCATGGCCAGGGTATCCCTACCTATCAGAGTAGATGACGGAGCATGCAGCAGCAGAAGGGTGTGAAGAACAGCTGCACTGCTCACTATCTGCATATCTTAATCACAAGCATTGACATTTCCATCTGGTTACCTAAGCTGCTAGCCATTCTTCTAATGACATATTTATTAGCTTTATGTTACATTATCAAACACACTCCCTTGCTTTTATACATGTGCTCATGCTTAAGAAACACACACACACGGCCGCCCACTCTCTCGTCTCTGGCGGGGTTGTTGACCTCAGTCCAGACCAGACGTGTCACAAATGAAAAGTCTTCCTCCATTTACTTCTTAATTTATTATTTCTTCTGTGCTTCCAGACATGTGACATTCTGACTAGCCCTGGGTTGTCTCATATGGAGACTCCCGTGGGGCTCACTGCTAGTCTGGAGGCTAACCTTCTTACACAACCACAATTATGAAAATAAATCAATCAAAAGAAGAAAAATATATATACACACATTACCGTTAAACTTTGGGGTCACTTAGAAATGTCCTTGTTTTTGAAAGAAAAGCAACATTTAAAATAACATAAAATTGATCAGAAATACAGTGGAGACATTGTTAATGTTGTTAATGACTATTGTAGCTGGAAACGTCTGATTTTTAATGGAATATCTACTTAGGCGTACAGATGCCCATTATCAGCAATCCTGTGGTCCAATGGAACGTTGTGTTACCTAATCCAAGTGTATCATTTTAAAAGGCTAATGGATCATTAGAAAACCCTTTTACAATTATGTTAGCACAGCTGAAAACTGTCCTGCTGTTTTAAAGAAGCAATGTAATTGGCCTTCTTTAGTCTAGTTGAGTACCAGTTGGTGTCATGATAGTTTGCCCCTGGTGATGCGTTGTGCAGACCGCACCACCCTTTGGAGAGCCTTGCGGTTGAGGGCGGTGCAGTTGCCTTACCAGGCTGTGATACAGCCCGACAAGGTGCTCTCGATTGTGCATCATTTTGGGTAGCGGTCGACCGATTGATCGGAATTGCCGATTAATTAGGGCCGACTTCAAGTTTTCATAACAATCGGTAATCTGCATTTTTGGACACTGATTATGGCCGATTACATTGTACTCCACGAGGAGACTGCGTGGCAGGCTAACTTTATGCGAGTGCAGCAAGGAGCCAAGGTAAGTTGCTAGCTAGCATTAAACTTATCTCATAAAAAACGATCAATCTTAACATAATCACTAGTTAACTACACATGGTTGATATTACTAGTATATCTAGCTTGTCCTGCGTTGCATATAATCGATGCGGTGCCTGTTAATTTATCATTGATTCACAGCCTACTTCAACAAACGGTGATTTAACAAGTGCATTCGCGAAAATAGCACTGTCGTTGCACCAATGTAGGTGCCATAAACATCAACGCCTTTCTTAAAATCAATACACAAGTATATATTTTTACACCTGCATATTTAGTTAATATTGCCATGAATTTCTTTTAACTAGGGAAATTGTGTCACTTCTCTTGCGTTTTGTGCAACAGAGTCAGGGTATATGCAGCAGTTTGGGCTGCCTGGCTCATTGCGAACTGTGTGAAGACCATTTCTTCCTAACAAAGTCAGCCAACTTCACCAAACTGGGGATGATTTAACAAAAGCACATTTGTGAAAAAAGCACAATCGTTGCACTAATGTACCTAACCATAAACATCAATGCCTTTCTTAAAATCAATGCACAGAAGTATATATTTTTAAACCTGCATATTAATGTTAGCAGGCAATATTAACTCTGCAAATTGTGTCACCTCTCTTGCGTTCATTGCACGCAGAGTCAGGGTATATGCAACAGTTTGGGCCGCCTGGCTCGCTGCGAACTTATTTGCCAGATTTTTACATAATTATGACATAACATTGAAGGTTGTGTAATGTAACAGCAATATTTAGACTGATGGATGCCACACGGTAGATAAAATACGGAACGGTTCCGTATTTCACTGAAAGAATAAACGTTTTGTTTTCGAAATGATAGTTTCCGGATTTGACCATATTAATGACCTAAGGCTCGTATTTCTGTGTGTTATTATATTATAATTAAGTATATTATTTGATAGAGCAGTCTGACTGAGCGGTGGTAGGCAGCAGCAGGCTCGTAAGCATTCATTCAAACAGCACTTGACTGCGTTTGCCAGTAGCTCATTGCGCTGTTTATGACTTCAAGCCTATCAACGCCCGAGATTAGGCTGGCAATACTAAAGTACCTATTAGAACCTCCAATAGTCAAAGGTATATGAAATACAAATTGGATAGGGAGAAATAGTCCTATAACCTAAAACGTCTTACCTGGGAATATTGAAGACTCATGTTAAAAGGAACCACCAGCTTTCATATGTTCTCATGTTCTGAGCAAGGAACTTAAACGTTAGCTTTCTTACATGGCACATATTGCACTTTTACTTTTTTCTCCAACACTTTGTTTTGGCATTATTTAAACCAAATGTAACATGTTTCATTATTTATTTGAGACTAAATTGCTTTTATTGATGTACTATATTAAGTTAAAATAAAAGTGTTAATTCAGTATTGTTCTAATTGTCATTATTGGGGCGGCAGGGTAGCCTAGTGGTTAGAGTGTTGGACTAGTAACCGGGAGGTTGCAAGTTCAATCCCCCGAGCTGACAAACTACAAATCTGTCGTTCTGCCCCTGAACAGGCAGTTAATACCATTAACCCACTGTTCCTAGGCCGTCATTGAAAATAAGAATTTGTTCTTAACTGACTTGCCTAGTTAAATAAAGGTTAAAAAAAAATAAAAAAATTATTACAAATATATATAAATATATATAAATATATATATGTAGAAATAAAAAAATTGGCCGATTAATCGGTATCAGCCTTTTTTGGCCCTCCAATAATCGGTATCGGCGTTGAAAAATCATAATCGGTCGACCTCTAGTTTTGGGTGACAAGCCACATTTCTTCAGCCTCTTTCTGTGATGTGTACGCCCAGGAACTTAAAACCTCCTACCTTCTCCACTGCTGTCCCTTCAATGTGGATAGGGGGGTGCTCCCTCTGTTGTTTCCTGAAGTCCACGATCATCTCCTTTGTTTTCTTGACGTTGAGTGAGAGGTTGTTTTCCTGACGCCACAGGAATGAGTGCCCTCACCTCCTCCCTCTAGGCTGTCTCGTCGTTGTTGGAAAGTCCAGGACCCAATTGCACAGGGCGGGGTTGAGACCCAAGGTCTCCAGCTTGATGAACTTGGAGTGTACTATGATGTTGAATGCTGAGCTGTAGTCAATGAACAGCATTCTTATATAGGTATTTATTTTGTCCAGATGGGATATGGCAGTGTGATGGCAATTGCGTCGTCTGTGGACCTGTTGGCGGTATGGAAACTGAAGTGGGTCTAGTTTGGCCAGTAAGGTGGTGATATAATCCTTGACTAGTCTCTCGAAGCACTTCATGGTGACAGAAGTGGGTAGTCATTTAGTTCAGTTATCTTTGCCTTCTTGGGTACAGGAACAATGGTAGCCATCTTGAAGCATGTGGGGACAACAGACTGGGATGGGGAGCGATTGAATATGTCCTTAAACACACCAAGCCAGCTGGTCTGCGCATGCTTTGAGGATGCGGCTAGGGATGCTGCCTGGACCAACAGCCTTTCGAAGGTTAACACGTTTAAATGTTTTACTCACATCAGCCATGGAGGGGGGGGGGGGGGGGCGCAGTCCTTGTTAGTGGGCCATGATGGTGGCACTGTATTATCCTCAAACCGGGCGAAGAAGGTGTTTAGTTTGTTTCGAAGCGTGACGTCCGTGACGTGACTGGATTTATTTTTGTAGTCTGTGATTTCCTTTAGACCCTGTCACATATGTCTTGTGTCTGAGCTGTTGAATTGCGACTCCACCTTGTCCCTGTACAGGCATTTTGTTTGTTTGATTGCCTTACAGAGGGAATAGCTACACTGTTTATATTCAGACATATTCCCAGACCATTCCATGGTTAAATGCGGTGGATCGCGCTTTTAGTTTTGCACGAATGCCGCCATCCATCCACGGTTTCTGGTTAGAGTAGGTGTTAATAGTCACAGTGGGTACATCATCTCCAATGCACTTCTTTATAAAAGCACTCACCGAGCCAGCGTATAGGTCGATGTTGTTCTGATGCTGACCGCAACATATTCCAGTCCCCTGATCAAAACAATCTTGAAGCGTGGCTTCCAATTGGTCGGACCAGCATTGAATGGTTCTCGTCACTGGTACTGGGAGGGCTTTGTATGCATCGCGGAAGTTAGAGTAGCAGTGGTCGAGGGTATTGCGCATGCGCGTAGCGCAATCAATATGCTGGTAGAATTTAGGTAGGCTTGTTCTCAAATTTGCTTTGTTAAAATCCCCAGCTATAATAAATGCAGCCTCAGGATGTATGGTTTCCAGTTTGCATATAGTCCAGTGAAGTTCCTTGATGGCCATCTTGGTGTCTGCTTGAGGGGGAATGTACACAGCTGTGACTATAACTGACGAGAATTCTCTTGGTAGGCAAAATGGCTGGCACTTGATTGTAAGGAATTCTAGATTGGGTGAGCAGAAGGACTTGACTTCCTGTATGTTGTAATGATTACACCATGAGTCGTTAATCATAAAGCATACACGCCCCTATCTTTGCCCAGAGAGGTGTTTATCTCTGTCGGCGCGATGCATGGAGAAGCCCGGTGGCTGAACCGATTCCGACAACATTCTACGGAGCCTGACCAGGTGGCCGCTTCGTCTGCCCCTAATGCGGCGTCGTTGTTTTGGATCTCCTACTGGAATTAGATCCTTTGTCCTGGGTGGTGGTCCGAACAGAGGATCCACTTCGGGAAAGTCGTATTCCTGGTCGTAATGTTGGTAAATTGACGTTGGGCTTATATCCAATAGTTATTTCCGGCTGTATGTAATAAGATTTCCTGGGGTAACAATGTAAGAAATAATACATAAAAACTCGAAGCGAGGCGACCATCTCTGTCGGCGCCATCATAATGAGTGAGAGGCACTGCATCGCAGTGCTTGAGGCATCACTTCAGACCCAAGTTTAATCCCAGGCTGTGTCACAACCGGCCATGAGTAGGGTGGTGTCCGGGTTAGGGGAGGTTTTGGCCGGGTGGGCTTTACTTGGCTCATCTCGTTCAAGCGACTCATTGTGGCGGGCCAGGCGCCTGCAGGTTGAACAGTGTTTCCTCCAACACATTGGTGCGGCTGGCTTCCGGGTTAAGCGGTGCTTTTTTGGAGGATGCATGACTCGACCTTCGCCTCTCACGAGCCCGTTGGGGAGTTGCAGCGATGAGACAAGATCGCAGTTGGATATCACGAAATTGGGGAGAAATAGGGGTTAATTATTTTTTTACATTACCATATCATGCATAGCATACAAGCCAGGGGCTAGACACACCTGGCAATGAAGCAAGCGTAGAGTGACCTAAATTGATAAGCAAAGAAGACGGGATGGTCATCTTGGAAGAGATGCTATGGGTAGAAGAGCCGATGTTTCTCTGGTTTTCATCATACAGGGCTTTATGCCATTGTGGCATTGGATAATTACTCCTCGATGCACCAGTCCTAAATGTGTTCAGATTCAGAAACTTCAAGTTTTGCCATCTCAAGACAATTAATGTGCATTGCAGGAGTATAAAAGTACAACAAGCATACTCCGTGTTGGATTGATTAAAGGAGTTTTCTCTTTCCTCAGGTGGGGAGATCTTGGGGGAAGTCTCACCTCAAGTGGGCGTGTCCAGGTACGGTATATTACACACCGTACACACCTGAGCAGGCGGTGGCTGTTGACATGGAAACCTGAAGGTGGAGATGATGCACATCTTTTATCAGCGCCCACATTCAAATGTTTTGTTGTTGTTGACCTCTCCTCTCCCATCTTCAGACAGGTGTGTTGAGGACGAACTGCGTGGACTGTCTGGACCGAACTAACACGGCCCAGTTCATGGTGGGGAAGTGTGCTCTGGCCTATCAGCTCTACGCTCTGGGCATGATTGACAAGCCCAAGCTGCAGTTCGACACGGACTGTGTTAGGTAAAACCCTACTCTACTCTCGCCTCTGAGACTCACTTACACATTTTCTAAAAGTTGACATAAGTAATTAGAAAATGCTGTTGACATCTCTGACCTTGTGTGACCTTTACCCCCCTCCCCAATTCAGGCTGTTTGAGGAGCTGTATGAAGACCATGGGGACACCCTGTCTCTGCAGTACGGGGGCTCCCAGCTTGTCCACAGGGTGAAGACCTACCGGAAGATAGCCCCCTGGACACAGCACTCCAAAGACATCATGCAGACCCTGTCCCGTTACTATAGCAACGCTTTCTCAGGTAGATACTTACACACACTTTTATCTCACCTTTATTTAACCAGGTAGGCCAGTTGAGAACTAGTTCTCATTTACAACTGCTACCTGGCCAAGATAAAGCAAAGCAGTGTGACACCAACAACACAGAGTTGCACATGGAATAAACAAACATACAGTCAATAACGCAATAGAAAAGTATATATACAGTGTGTGCAAATGGAGTAAGATTAGATTAGGGAGGCCATAGTGGCGAAATAATAATTACAATTTAGCAATTAAACTCTGGAGTGATAGATGTGCAGAAGATGAATGTGCAATTAGAGATACTGGGGTGCAAAGGAGCAAAAAAATAAATAGCAATATGGGGATGAGGTAGTTGGGTGGGCTCTTTACAGATGGGCTATGTACAGGTGCAATGATCTGTAAGCTGCTCTGACAGATGATGCTTAAAGTTAGTGAGGGAGATATGAGTCTCCAGCTTCAGTGATTTTTGCAATTCGTTCCAGTCATTGGCAGCAGAGAACTGGAAGGAAAGGCGGCCAAAGGAGGAGTTGACTTTAGGGGTGACCAGTGAAATATACCTGCTGGAGAGCGTGCTACGAGTGGGTGCTGCTATGGTGGCCAGTGAGCTGAGATAAGGCGGGGCTTTACCTAGCATAGACTTATAGATGACCTGGAGCCAGTGGGTTTGGCGACGAATATGAAGTGAGGGCCAGTCAACGAGAGCATACAGGTCGCAGTGGTGGGTGGTATATGGGGCTTTGTGACAAAACGGATGGCACTGTGATAGACTGCATCCAATTTACTGAGTAGAGTGTTGGAGGCTATTTTGTTACAAAATAGGAAGCCAACTCTAGATTACATTTTGGATTGGAGATGCTTGATGTGAGTCTGGAAGGAGAGTTTGCAGTCTAACCAGACACCTAGGTATTTGTATTTGTCCACATATTCTAAGTCAGAACCGTCCAGAGTAGTGATGCTAGACGGGCGCGCAAGTGCGGGCAGCGATTGGTTGAAGAGCATGCATTTAGTTGTACTTGCATTTAAGAGCAGTTGGAGGCCACGGAAGGAGAGTTGTATGGCATTGAAGCTCGTCTGGAGGTTTGTTAACACAGTGTCCAAAGAAGGGCCAGAAGTACACAGAATGGTGTCTTATGCTCGCAAGCACACACATGCTCACACACACCCACATGCTCACACACACCCACATGCTCACACACACCCACATGCTCACACACTCCCACATGCTCACACACACACACACACACACATGCTCACACACACACACACACACACAATCTGTCACAACAAAAATACTTTTACCATTGCAAATTCTTTACAGGCATCCTGAATCTAGGTAGTCTCTCTTGACAGCCCTAGTTTGAGATTTCTTATGTGGGTAGTAGTGTCTCTGAGGTAACGGTGCCTCCCAGGTAACAGCGCCTCCAAGGTATGACCACTTCATACCACTCATCACCCCCGTATTGTTACTACGGCAACACACTCACTCAGGATCCCCCTATTCCCCCTATATACACACACATACTCCATTCACCCCTGCCCTGTCCTTATGACACCACTGCTTACTCATCCACTAGTGTCTCTTTCTCTCTCATTACCCCTCCTCATCCCCTCACCCCCTCCTCATCCCCTCACCCTCTCCTCATCCCCTCACCACCTCCTCACCCTCTCCCCTCACCCTCATCCCCTCTCCCCCCTCCTCTTCCTCATCCCCTCTCCCCATCCTCTCCCCCCTCCTCATCCCGTCCCCTCACCCCTCTCCTCATCCACTCTTCCTGCCCCCTCTTCTCCCGTCCCACTCCTCTTCTCCCGCACCCCGCCCCCCTCCTCATCCACCCTTCCTTCTCCCCTCCTCATCCTCCTCTTCCCCCGCCCCTCCTCTTCTCACATCCTCCTCTTCTCCCGCCCCTCCTCATCCACACTTCCTGCCCCCTCCTTTTCTCCCACCCCCCTCCTTATCCACTCTTCCTGCCCCCCTCCTCTTCTCCCACCCCCCACCTTATCCACTCTTCCTTCTCCCCTCCCGTCCCCTTCTCCCGCCCTCCTCCTTTTCTCCTGCCCCCCTCCTCATCCACTCTTCCTGCCCTCCTCTTTTTCTCCTGCCCCCCCATCATCCACTCTTCCTGCCCCCCCATCTTCTCCCTCCCCCTCCTTATCCACTCTTCCTTGTCCCGTCCCCCTCTTCTCCCGTCCCCTCCTTATCCACTCTTCCTTGTCCCGTCCCCCTCTTCTCCCGCCCCCTCATCTTCTCCCTCCCCCTCCTTATCCACTCTTCCTTGTCCCGTCCCCCTCTTCTCCCGCCCCCTCCTTATCCACTCTTCCTTGTCCCGTCCCCCTCTTCTCCCGCCCCCTCATCTTCTCCCTCCCCGTCCTTATCCACTCTTCCTTGTCCCGTCCCCCTCTTCTCCCGCCCCTTCCTCTTCTCCCGTCTCCCTCCTCATCCACCCTTCCTTCTCCCGTCTCCCCTCCTCATCCACTCTTCCTTCTCCCCTCCTCACCTCTTCCTTCTCCCGTCCCCCTCCTCTTCTCCCGTCTCCCTCCTCATCCACTCTTCCTTCTCCCCTCCTCACCCCCTCTTCTCCCGTACCCCTCCTCTTCTCCCGTCTCCCTCCTCATCCACTCTTCCTTCTCCCCTCCTCACCCCCTCTTCTACCGTCCCCCTCCTCTTCTCCCGTCTCCCCTCCTCATCCACTCTTCCTTCTCCCCTCCTCACCCCCTCTTCTACCGTCCCCCACCTCTTCTCCCGTCTCCCTCCTCATCCACTCTTCCTTCTCCCCTCCTCACCCCCTCTTCTACCGTCCCCCTCCTCTTCTCCCGTCTCCCTCTTCTCCCGTCTCCCTCCTCATCCACTCTTCCTTCTCCCCTCCTCACCCCCTCTTCTCCCGTCCCCCTCCTCTTCTCCCGTACCCCTCCTCATCCACTCTTCCTTCTCCCCTCCTCACCCCCTCTTCCTGCCCCCCTCCTCATCCACTCTTCCTTCTCCCCTCCTCACCCCCTCTTCCTGCCCCCCTCCTCATCCACTCTTCCTGCCCCCCTCCTCATCCACTCTTCCTTCTCCCCTCCTCACCCCCTCATTTTATTCTGCCCCATCTCCTTATCCACTCTTCCCACCATTGCTCCCACTACCTCTATGCTCTCTCTGTCAGATAATGTGACCCCCCCCTCCCAACTCCTTAGTTACATTTCAAATCAAATCTATAATGAGTTTGCAGACCCAGCGTACGGCAAGTGGCAACCTCGTAATAATGTCATACATCATGTGATGTTTACACACCCTATCTCTCTCCCACGGGATTACACACACGCACACAGTTTGCATTACATTGGAGACTAATTGCTGTAAATTATTCTGGCAGAGAAACACTGTGTAGAGAGCTATATATTATCCCCCTTCTTCACATCAGTCTTCAGCATTGCCATAAAGACCCTAATAAATCAACTACTGTAAATGTGTCCAGTACTGATTTATTTATTGTATTTACCAGCTACATTGTTTGAGGACACGACATTGTGGGGAAGAGTTAGAGCAGAGGGGTGGAACCGTAGAGATCCTATTAATTTACTATTCTAATTCTATGGGTGGAACTCTATTGCCTTGGAATACTTTAGAACAGAGTATATAAAACACAGGAAAACCTACTATACACTAAGTGCATCTGGTTGTGTTCTTGGCTTAGAAGTGTTCCCTTTCTACCTTAAAATCACAGTCTCTCTACGTCTTAGTTCACAGCCCTTTGCTGTTCAGAACACTGTAGACAGGGGGTTGATTAGAAGGCTTCCCCTCGTCTCGGTCTCCTACATCTCCTGTTGCTGGAAGATTTAACATCAGAGCTGTAGAAACTCTCCTCTGTCTCCCAGAGCACTTTCTTCTGAATCACCCTCACACGTACAAAGATCCACAGTCACACACGCATGCATTTCATTTGCATGGACACACACACACCCTCGCCCACCTCCACACTAATTATGATGAAATTAGGCTTCCTTCACGACGTTGAATTATACGTACTCTTGACATCCCCCAGTGTAACATTGTCTACCAGCACCACAGAACACATATCCTGGTAATGATAGGGCGGTGCACAATTGGCCCAGCGTCGTCTGGATTTGGCCGGGGTAGGCTGTAATTGTAAATAAGAATTTGTTCTTAACTTACTTTCCTAGTTAAATAAAAGTTAAATTAACAAACAAAAAAATATCTCCCTTCAGTCACACTGACACCTTACAGGGGACAAAATGGCTTCTCTCCACTTCAACTAACACATGACTTCCTGTCTCCCTCAAACTTTAGTGAGGAAAGTGACCCTGGAGTGTTTTACTGGGGACCATGTTTAGTTTAACTCAATCCAAGTGAATCATGGGAATAATCCAGTCAACAGTAATTGCCTTAATTTTACTGGACCCCAGGAAGAGTGCTAATGGGGATCCATAATAAATACAAATACAAAACAGTTAGGCCTTAATGGAGAAATTCTATTATTGGAATATGGAGGAAAATAATTGTTTCTTTTGGATGAGATTATTATTATCTCTGTTATTGCATCCAAATATTTTTATATGAAAATCCTCCGTGCCTCCCTAGGTTGATGTAATTTACCTTGTGTTGACTACACACACACACACACACACACACACACACACACACACAGTCATCTGATTGTGGTGGCAATGAAGGTTTACTGTTCTCTAGTTCAGGATGAAACTATCCTCATTGGTATTAGTGTTCAGAAATGACGTACACCAGAACCCCAGGCGTCATATAAGATATCCACAATGAGATCTGCTGGGGCCTGGCTGCGATGGAGTGAGTGGGAGAAAAGGGGGTCTCAGGGGCCTGTGAGAGGATGAGGGGCCACTAACTCATTCTTCTGCTGAGTGGGAATCAGTTTGATGTCAGTGTTGTGGCCAGGTATTCGTTAGTGAGCTTGTGTGTGTGTGCGTTAGCACGTTCAAGACTAACGTTCCACACTAAACCCACCCTTTTGGGTTTGAGTAGAGCATTTCATCAAGAGTCGACACAAGAAACTCCTCTTCTCTTTTGGCTGCAGAAGTCAATTGCAACATCTCTGTGTGTGATGTCGAGTGGTGAGTCACTGTCTTCCTTTGTCCTCACACACCCTGACCTCCCTGCACCAACCAATGTCTGTCATCAGACTAATATAGATACAGGATCATTTTGATTGGCCGGTAACAGTTAGACTGAGTGCTGGTTAACCCAGATGTGTCATCTATAACTGATGGTTAGTACGACAGAGCTGACACTTATCCCACCCTTAAGCGTCCATCATTGTCCAAAACTTGTACGCACAGCAGTGTTCTAGAATATTGGATCGTTGACGTTCATACTTTTCGAATTCTCAACGCAGGTCAAGTTGCACAACATATCCAAAAGAATGCTTGTCGAACATCTCATTTCAAAATCCACTCTTCTGGGAAGGCTTTCCACTAGCTGTTGGAACATTGCTGCAGGGATTAGAGCATTAGTGAGGTCGGGCACTGATGTTGGGAGATTAGGGCTGGCTCGCAGTCTGCTTTCCAATTCATCCCAAAGGTGTTCAATGGGGTTGAGGTCAGAGCACTGTGCATGCCAGTCAAGTTCTTCCACATGGATCTCGACAAACCATTTCTGTATGGACCTCGCTTTGTGCACTTAGTCTGTACAGTGTCAAACTGTTGCCACAAAGTTGGAAACAAAGAATGTCATTGTATGCTAAATGTCATTGTGTGCTGTAGCGTTAATATTTCCCTTCACTGGAACTAAGGGGCCTAGCCCGAACCATGAAAAACAGCCCTAGACCATTATTCCTCCTCCACCAAACTTTACAGTTGTCACTATGCATTGGAGCACGTAGCGTTCTCTTGGTATCCGCCAAACCAAGATTCATCCGTTGGACTGCCAGATGGTGAAGTGTGATTCATTACTCCAGAAAACGCATTTGCACTGCCCCAGATTTCAATGGCGTCGAGCTTTACACCACTCCAGCCGACGCTTGGCATTGCGCATGGTGATCTTAGGCTTGTGTGTGGCTGTTCAGCCATGGAAACCCATTTCATGAAGCTCCTGATGAACAGTTATTGTGCTGATATTGCTTCCAGAGGCAGTTTGGAACTCTTTAGTGAGTGTTGCTTCAGCACTCAGTGGTCCCGTTCTGTGAGCTTGCGTGGCCTACCACTTTGCGGCTGAGCTGCTGTTTCTCCTAGACATTTCCACTACACAATAACAGCACTTGCAGTTGACTGGGGCAGCTCTAGCAGGGCTGACTTATTGGGAAGGTGGCATCCTATGACAGTGCCACGTTGAAAGTCACTGAGCTCTGCAGTATGGCCATTCTACTGCCAATGTTTGTCTATGGCGATTGCATGGCTGTTTCCTCGATTTTATATACCAGTCAGCAACGGGTGTGGCTGAAAAAGCCGACTCCACTAATTTGAAGGAGTGTATTTCTCCAACTGTCAACACATTCAAATGATTCGAGGACACGTACCGGAGCCACGTTGTTTGGGATTTGGGGGGGGGTGCGCATTCGGGCGTAGCTATGTCACAATGGGACACAGGACTAACGCGACTTACCGTCTGTGGACTATGATTTACGCTTCATCCCTCATTACACTCGGGTTCCAAAAAGATGGAGAGAACAAAGAAAAGAAGTGAAAAGGCCAAACTACTGTGCCACTGAGGATGGGATCAGACAGACTGTCACAGTGCTTATTTCCCATGATTGCATTTCCTTTTCCTATTATGATATTGTGTTGTGTTGAGTCACCACCCTCGTTGTCGTCACTAATGCTAAAACAACTCTCATTTGGTTTTTCTTACTGTAGCCTCTCTCTCCTACCCCTCTCAACCCAACAGTCTGTCTCCTATTAGACTATTCTGAACTCTATCTTTTTTCTGTAATTGAGGGTTTTTATTCATTCATAGGCTTACTCTTGTTTATTTTACGGCAAGATGTTCAATGGAAAAATGTTCAAAGAAGATTGGACTGTAACTGACATCCAAGAGAAAGAGCTGTTACATGTTCTAAGATGAGTCTGTACAGTACCGTGTCCAAGTTGAATGTTGGAACATCGTTAGAGCTGAAAACGTCTGCAATTCAATCTGTTCTAGGAGGCGAGGCACATACAGTGCCTTGCGAAAGTATTCGGCCCCCTTGAACTTTGCGACCTTTTGCCACATTTCAGGCTTCAAACATGAAGAATCAACAACAAGTGGGACACAATCATGAAGTGGAACGACATTTATTGGATATTTCAAACTTTTTTAACATTTCAAAAACTGAAAAATTGGTCGTGCAAAATTATTCAGCCCCTTTACTTTCAGTGCAGCAAACTCACTCCAGAAGTTCAGTGAGGATCTCTGAATGATCCAATGTTGACCTAAATGACTAATGATGATAAATACAATCCACCTGTGTGTAATCAAGTCTCCGTATAAATGCACCTGCACTGTGATAGTCTCAAAGGTCCGTTAAAAGCGCAGAGAGCATCATGAAGAACAAGGAACACACCAGGCAGGTCCGAGATACTGTTGTGAAGAAGTTTAAAGCCGGATTTGGATACAAAAAGATTTCCCAATCTTTAAACATCCCAAGGAGCACTGTGCAAGCAATAATATTGAAATGGAAGGAGTATCAGACCACTGCAAATCTACCAAGACCTGGCCGTCCCTCTAAACTTTCAGCTCATACAAGGAGAAGACTGATCAGAGATGCAGCCAAGAGGCCCATGATCACTCTGGATGAACTGCAGAGATCTACAGCTGAGGTGGGAGACTCTGTCCATAGGACAACAATCAGTAGTATATTGCACAAATCTGGCCTTTATGGAAGAGTGGCAAGAAGAAAGCCATTTCTTAAAGATATCCATAAAAAGTGTTGTTTAAAGTTTGCCACAAGCCACCTGGGAGACACACCAAACATGTGGAAGAAGGTGCTCTGGTCAGATGAAACCAAAATTTTACTTTTTGGCAACAATGCAAAACGTTATGTTTGGCGTAAAAGCAACACAGCTCATCACCCTGAACACACCATCCCCACTGTCAAACATGGTGGTGGCAGCATCATAGTTTGGGCCTGCTTTTCTTCAGCAGGGACAGGGAAGATGGTTAAACTTGATGGGAAGATGGATGGAGCCAAATACAGGACCATTCTGGAAGAAAACCTGATGGAGTCTGCAAAAGACCTGAGACTGAGACGGAGATTTGTCTTCCAACAAGACAATGATCCAAAACATAAAGCAAAATCTACAATGGAATGGTTCAAAAATAAACATATCCAGGTGTTAGAATGGCCAAGTCAAAGTCCAGACCTGAATCCAATCGAGAATCTGTGGAAAGAACTGAAAACTGCTGTTCACAAATGCTCTCCATCCAACCTCACTGAGCTCGAGCTGTTTTGCAAGGAGGAATGGGAAAAAATGTCAGTCTCTCAATGTGCAAAACTGATAGAGACATACCCCGAGCGACTTACAGCTGTAATCGCAGCAAAAGGTGGCGCTACAAAGTATTAACTTAAGGGGGCTGAATAATTTTGCACGCCCAATTTTTCAGTTTTTGATTTGTTAAAAAAGTTTGAAATATCCAATAAATGTCGTTCCACTTCATGATTGTGTCCCACTTGTTGTTGATTCTTCACAAAAAGTGAATATCTTTATGTTTGAAGCCTGAAATGTGGCAAAAGGTCGCAAAGTTCAAGGGGGCTGAATACTTTCGCAATGCAATGTATGTTTTTCTGGCTGAGGTACATGCAGTGCATTCGGAAAGTATTCAAACCCCTAGACTTTTTCCACATTTTGTTACGTTACAGCCTTATTCTAAAATTGATTAAATAAACATTGTTCCTCAATCTACACACAATAACCCATCATGAAAAAGTGAAAACAGATTTTTTTTATTTACAAATGTATTCAGTCCCTTTTGCTTTGAGACTTGAAATTGAGCTCAGGTGCATCCTGTTTCCATTGATCATCCTTGAGATGTTTCTACAACTTGATTGGAGTACACCGGTGTTAAATTAAATTGATTGTACATCGTTTGGAAAGGCACACAGCTGTCTATATTATGTCCCACAGTTGATAGTGCATGTCAGAGCAAAAACCAAGCCATGAGGTTCAAAGAATTGTCCGTAGAGCTCCGAGACAGGATTGTGTTGAGGCACAGATCTGGGGAAGGGTACCAATACATTTCTGCAGCATTGAAGGTCCCCAAGAACACAGTGGCCTCCATTTTTAAATGGAAGAAGTTTGGAACCACCAAGACTCTTCCTAGAGCTGGCCGCCCAGCCAAACTGAGCAATCGTGGGGAGAAGGGTCTTGGTCAGGGAGGTGACCAAGAATCCGATGGTCACTCTAACAGAGCTCCAGAGTTCCTCTGTGGAGATGGGAGAACCTTCCAGAAGGACAACTATCTCTGCAGCACTTAACCAATCAGGCCTTTAGGGTTGCCAGACAGAAGCCACTCCTCAATAAAATGCACATGACAGCCAAAGACACCTAAAGGACTCTGACCATGAGAAACAAGATTCTCTGGTCTAATGAAACCAAGATTGAACTCTTTGACCTGAATGTCAAGCGTCACGTCTGGAGGAAACCTGGCACTATCCAAATGGTGAAACATGGTGGTGGAAGCATCATGCTGTTGGGATGTTTTTCAGCGGCAGGGACTGGGAGACTAGTCAGGATCGAGGGAAATATAAATGGAGAAAAGTACAGAGATCCTTGATGAAAACCAGCTCCAGAGCGCTCAGTACCTCAGACTGGGGTGAAGATTCACCTTCCTACAGGACCAAGACCCTAAGCACAGCCAGGACAACACGAGTGGCTTCGGGACAAGTCTCTGAATGTCCTTGAGTGACCCAGCCAGAGCCCGGACTTGAACCCGATCTAACATCTTTGGAGAGACCTGAAAAAAGCTGTGCAGCGACGCTCCCCATCCAACCTGACAGCTTGAGAGCATCTGCAGGGAAGAATGGGAGAAACTCCCCAAATACAGGTGTACTAAGCTTGTAGCTAAAAACCTGGTTTTGCTTTGTTATTATGGGGAATTGTGTGTAGATTGAAGAGAGAGAAAAAAAACTATTTTGAATTCATTTTAGAATAAGGCTGTAACGTAACAAAATGTGGAAAAGGTTAAGGGGTCTGAATACTTTCTGAATGCACTGTACAGTATTACCTACAGTTGAATGATGTTCCAAGCTCTGTGCTTTCTGTTCACTGAGGAGGAGTAACTAATAATGTTTTAACATGACATAATTACTGTAATGACTAACAAACCTCTAGTAGCTTGATCTAATTCCCTATAGTATTCCCTATAGTGTTCTCTAGATAGTAACTGGCATTTTGATATGGGCTGCATTTATTGTTGATGGGTAGTGATTGGATAACCATGCTGTAAAGCGTCAAGAATAGTCATAACCCCACTTTGTAAAATTATGCAGTGTATTCAGGATCCAGTTTCCCGATAGCGATGGAACTTAGGCTTACGAGTGTTTGAGTGATGCATCGTTCCTACAACCGCCGAAGATGTAACATGCATTTCCCAAAACTCCACACAGAGAGAACATTTGTTAAGTGTGTAGTTGAGGCATGTGATCGAAAGACAAGCAGCGCTGCTCTCGGAGCAGCTTCCTCAATTAAAGTCTTGGCCTACCTTAACATTAGGAGAATAATTCCACAATACTGACGACAGATCAGCTTCTAGAGCGATATTATCACCTATGGCTGTAAATATTGAGGCAACTTATTCTAATGCTCATAGGCATTACCCTATAATTACCATATAAAATGTGCACATGCTACACCATGAAATGTATTGAGACACGATTTCAGATTGGAGACTACAATGAGCAAAATACAACTCAATTGAATTAGCATGAAATTGATTTCAATATGACTGATCGAAATATATAGGCATGTAGTCGATACAGTTGCATAACAAAGACATTGGTGACTTTGTATTTGTGATCAACTTCGTTCCCTGTTACCTTTAGTCCTTAGGAAACTTCTTAATAAAACAGGTACAACGCCCTAGGGACCTTCTGCCTTGTACATCTCTTTGAAACGTCAGGTGTCTTTCTTGGAAACTGATGTAACGGATGTGTACGGCCTGTGCACCTGTCAGTGGTGACTGAAACATGTGACAAGATGCAAAATGGTCAGTTTCACAGCAATGCTTGTTTTGCCTTTCTACCTTCTTTCCTCTGGGTTCCTCCCATTCTTCTTTTTCTCCCCTCATCATCCCTCTCCTCTCACACTGTTCCTGACAATACAGGATGTTTGTGTGGGTCAGGGACGGTGTGTGATTTCAGTCACACAGGCAAGGCTAATGTTTTTATTTAGTCATTGCCCCAATATTACTCTTGCCTCACTGACTCTCAAGGTCATGTCAAACTTTTGGCCGGACGTGAGCTTTGGAGCTCACCTGTGCATGATGTCATAGGGTCCTTCACTAAATATGTCATGTTTCATGATGGAGACCACACACACACACACACACACACACACACACACACACACACCACACACACACACACCTCACACACACACACCACACACACACACACCTCACACACACACACACACACACCTCACACACACACACTGTTTTGCAAAGTGTTTCCCTTGAGCTGTAACCCCTTTCTCAGAACAACAGTTATTTAAAGTATATAACAGAGAAGGACAGGTGTAGCATTGGCATCACATTGTACATGCAGAATCTATTGCATCTGTGGAGGATGTACAGAACAGAGAAACAATAGTGTTGAATTAAAGGAACACAAGCTCTAACACACACACACACACTAACCTGTCTCCCATGTACAATTAACACACACACAAATGTAAAAAACACATTTTCTTCTCCTTGATGTTTGTAGCTGTGTGTATTCCTCCATTTTTTGACATTAACTCCTGATTTATTTATTGAATATGATGGAAATTACCTCTAGAAATTACCAGGGAGAGAGATAGAAAGAAAAAGCCTGTAATTGCTGCCAAACACCCTCGTTTTGCAGCTAATTACCCGCAAGTGTGTTAGTACGGGGCTGCGCAGCACAGAGGGAGGTGTAGAAACCTAATCAATCACACCTCGCGTCACCACAACATGGTATAACACATGACACACAGACGGCAGAACGATGATCTCTGCAGCACCCATCTGCCACACCTACAAACTGTCTGGTTTTAATGATGTTTTCCCCTCATGTATTCATCACAGGAGTCCCTGGAGCCTTTAATGTACATGTAGTTGTATTAGATGATTCATCTTCATTTTTCTCTCTCTATCCTCCTCTTCCATTTTATCTGGCTCCAAAATGACTGTGTGGTCAAAATGACCTTAAAGTGGCCTCACGGGTGGCGCAGTGGTCTATGGCACTGCATCGCAGTGCTAGCTGTGCCACCAGAGACTCTTGGTTCGAGCCCAGGCTCTGTTGCAGCCGGCCGCGACCAGGAGGTCCATGGGGCGACGCACAATTGGTCTAGTGTCGTCCGGGTTAGGGAGGGTTTGGCCGATATCCTTGTCTCATCGCGCACTAGCGACTCCTGTGGCAGGCCGGGCGCAGTGTGCGCTAACCAGGTCGCCAGGTGCACAGTGTTTCCTCCCACACATTGGTGCGTCTGGCTTCCGGGTTGGATGCGCGCTGTGTTAACCTCTCTGGGGCCAAAAGCCAGGGAAAATTCAGAGCGCCAAATTAAAATAAATTACTATAAAAATCTAACTTTCATTAAAGCTACACTTGTTGTGAATCCAGCCAACATGTCAGATTTCAAAAAGGCTTTTCGGCGAAAGCAAACGAAGCTATTATCTGAAGATGGCACCTCCGTAAGAGAGAGAAACCATATTTCAACGCAGAAATAAAAATATAATTCATGCCTTACCTTTGACGAGCTTCTTTTGTTGGCACTCCAATATGTCCCATAAACATCACAAATGGTCCTTTTGTTCGATTAATTCTGTCAATATATATCCAAAATGTCCATTTATTTGGCGCGTTTGATCCAGAACAACACCGGTTCCAACTTGCGCAACGTGACTACAAAATATCTCAAATGTTACCTGTAAACTTTGCCAAAACATTTCAAACGACTTTTGTAATACAACTTTAGGTATTTTTTTATGTAAATAATTGATAAAATTGAAGACGGGATGATCTGTGTTCAATACAGGAAGAAAACAAACTGAAGCATGCTTTCTGGTCTCGCGCCTCTATCTAACAGTACACTTCAAGTGACCCTTGTTCAAGATGGCCGTACTTCTTCATTACACAAAGGAATAACCTCAACCAATTTCTAAAGACTGTTGACATCCAGTGGAAGCGATAGGAACTGCAAGAATCTGGATTCCCAATGAAAACCCATTGAAAAGAGAGTGACCTCAAAGAAGAATAATAATCTGAATGGTTTGTCCTCGGGATTTCGCCTGCTAAATAAGTTATGTTATACTCACAGACATGATTCAAACAGTTTTAGAAACTTGAGTGTTTTCTATCCAAATCTACTAATAATATGCATATCTTAACTTCTGGGGATGGGTAGCAGGCAGTTGAATTTGGGCATGCACTTCATCCTGACGTGAAAATACTGCCCCCTGTCACCAAGAAGTTAAGAAGCAGTACGGCTGGTTGGGTTGTGTTTCGGAGGACGCATGGCCTTCGACCTTCGTCTCTCCTGAGCCCGTACGGGAGTTGTAGCGATGAGACAAGATAGTAACTACTAAACAATTGGAGAAAATTAAAAATTTTAAAAAATCTGAGCCAAATGACCAACACTATAGAATAATGACTTCCTGTTACTATAGAACATTTACTTCCTGTTACTGTACAACGTTTACTTTCTGTTACTGTACAACGTTTACTTTCTGTTACTGTACAACGTTTACTTTCTGTTACTGTACAACCTTTACTTTCTGTTACTGTACAACATTTACTTCCTGTTACTGTACAACATTTACTTTATGTTACTATAGAACATTTACTTTCTGTTACTGTACAACATGTACTTTCTGTTACTGTACAACATTTACTGTCTGTTACTGTACAACATTTACTGTCTGTTACTGTACAACATTTACTGTCTGTTACTGTACAACATTTACTGTCTGTTACTGTACAACATTTACTGTCTTACTGTACAATATTTACTGTCTGTTACTGTACAACATTTACTGTCTGTTACTGTACAACATTTACTGTCTGTTACTGTACAACATGTACTGTCTGTTACTGTACAACATTTACTGTCTTACTGTACAATATTTACTGTCTGTTACTGTACAACATTTACTGTCTGTTACTGTACAACATTTACTGTCTTACTGTACAATATTTACTGTCTGTTACTGTACAACATTTACTGTCTGTTACTGTACAACATTTACTGTCTGTTACTGTACAACATTTACTGTCTGTTACTGTACAACATTTACTTTCTGTTACTGTACAACATTTACTTTCTATTACTGTACAACATTTACTTTCTGTTACTGTACAACATTTACTGTCTGTTACTGTACAACATTTACTGTCTGTTACTGTACAACATTTACTGTCTGTTACTGTACAACATTTACTGTCTGTTACTGTACAACATTTACTGTCTGTTACTGTACAACATTTACTGTCTGTTACTGTACAACATGTACTGTCTGTTACTGTACAACATTTACTGTCTGTTACTGTACAACATTTACTTTCTGTTACTGTACAACATTTACTGTCTGTTACTGTACAACATTTACTGTCTGTTACTGTACAACATTTACTGTCTGTTACTGTACAACATTTACTTTCTGTTACTGTACAACATTTACTTTCTGTTACTGTACAACATTTACTGTCTGTTACTGTACAACATTTACTTTCTGTTACTGTACAATATTTACTTACAGGAAAACGAAGGAGAAAAAAAATGAAAAATGCTTACTTCCGGGTTTTTAACAATGCAGAGTTAAAGAAAGAAAAAGTGACACGAGGAATAAATGCGTAGTGAATAACAATGACGAGTGCAAATAACATGACGACATACAGGGAGTACCAGTACTGAGTCGATGTGCAGGGGTACGAGGTAATAACATGACTATATACAGGGAGTACCAGTACCGAGTCGATGTGCAGGGGTATGAGGTAATAGCATGGCTATATACAGGGAGTACCAGTACCGAGTCGATGTGCAGGGGTACGAGGTAATAACATGACGACATACAGGGAGTACCAGTACTGAGTCGATGTGCAGGGGTACGAGGTAATAACATGACTATATACAGGGAGTACCAGTACCGAGTCGATGTGCAGGGGTATGAGGTAATAGCATGGCTATATACAGGGAGTACCAGTACCGAGTCGATGTGCAGGGGTATGAGGTAATAACATGACTATATACAGGGAGTACCAGTACTGAGTCGATGTGCAGGGGTATGAGGTAAATGTACACATAGGTAGGGTTATAGTTACTAGGCAACAATATAGACAATAGACAGTAGCAGCAGCATGTAGCCATTTGACTAGCTCTTGTTTAGCAGTCTTATGGCTTGGGGGTAGAAGCTGTTCAGTCTTATGGCTTGGAGGTAGAAGCTGTTCAGGGTCCTGTTGGTTCCAGACTTGTTGCATCTGTACCGCTTGCTGTGCGGTAGCAGAGAGAACAGTCTATGGCTTGGGTGGCTGCAGTCGTAGACATTTTTTGGGGCCTTCCTCTGACACCGCCAGGTATAGAGGTCCTGGATGGCAGGGAGCTCAGCCCCAGTGATCTACTGGGCCGTACTGACCACCCTCTATAGCACATTGCAGTCGGATGCCAAGCAGTTGCCGTACTAAGCGGGGATGCAGCCAGTGAAGATGCTCTCAACGGTGCAGCTATAGAACTTCTTAAGGATCTGAGGGCCCATGCCATATCTTTTCAGCCTCCTGGGGAGGAAGAGGCTCTGTCGTGCCCTCTTCACAACTGTGTGGGTGTGTGTGGACTGTGTTAACTCCTTAGTGATGTGGACACAAAGGATACATTTACTTCCTGTTACTTCCACCTCGGTCTTGTACATATTGTGCTTAATATATCATCGTCTCTGTGACTCTCTCTCTGTCTCAGATGCAGACCGGCAGGATGCCATCAACCTGTTTCTGCAGGTGTACCAGCCGTCAGAGTCTAAGCCTCACCTCTGGGAGCTGCCCACTGACTTCTACCTGCACCAGAGGAACTCTATGGCGTTGACTCACGACAGGCGCAGGTACACACACCACGGCAGATGCGTACTCACACGCTAATATGCCTGGTGGGAGATCACTTAGACAAGATTACCAGCTGCATCTGTGTTTCTTTTACAGCAGAGGGCTTACCTGCAGAACAGCTGTGTGTGTGTGCGTCTGCTCATGCTCAAGCTTGTCTGAATGTGTGTGTTGCCTGAGAGCGCACGTGAAGGCATATATATTCCTCTGTGTAGAAAGAAAGCTCTGTCCCCACCACCACCACTGTATGTGAGTTTCTGACCAGAGAAGGGAACACTTTACATTTGCTGTGTTAAGAGTCTTAAGAGGGTTTATTCAAAGCAAGGAGAGGGCAACTCTCTGTCAGTACTGTAAGTTATGGCTTCCTTCCCTTTCTATCACCTCTGCTGTGTGCTAGCAGGAGACATGTGATCAACTCCCCCTTCATCATCTCTGGGGCTTCAAGTGCACCTTGGTTCCCACTTACCCTGCTTCCTGTCACTGTAACCCCACTCTCCATCCCACCGTCTCACTCACCCTCGTCTTCTGGCTCTCTCTCTCTTTTTTTTTTGTCTTTTTCCTTTTCTCTTGGTTCTTACCCATATTTGACCCCACTCCTTTGCCTTTCTTTAAAATGTTTTATAATGAAGTGTCTCTTCTCCATCTCCTTCTCTTGGTCCCTCTCTCTCGGACACGCTCGCTCTCTGTCTCATTCTTTCTTTTTTATTTCACACCCTCTCCACCCCCTCACTCCCTCTAGCCCTGCACAGTCATGAATTTTAAGCCGAGCCCTAACCATGCCCGCGATGTTCAGGCCCTACCCTACCTAGGCCTGATTGCTTCTGGCAAATTTAAGGCCCTGCCCAAAATCAGAAGTAACTTCCTCCCTTAGTAAATCCATTAGCTGCTCCTCTCTGTCTGTCACTGGCTCCATGAAAAAACAGTCCCTAACCCCACGTATAATATCGGGGCTCGGGTAGGGTAGCAGACCTCTACTACTGCTCTCTCATTCTTTATTTTTACTTTCATGCCCTCTCTCCCCCTCTCACTGTCTTTCACTCTCCTCTCTTTCTGTCTTCCATTCTCTCACTCCCTCTTTCCCTTTCTCTTCTCGTATGTTCTGACCCAGATCTGTCTGCCTACCTGCCTGACTGTGTTCAGTCAATTCTTTGTGGTTGTGCTGCTGTCATAATGACAGACCCAGATTGCTGTGGCCACTCCACCATTCAGTTACAAAGACCAAGATGACTATGTTATTATCATAAGAAACGAAATCTGCAGTCAGTCTTTTTCCTCTCAACCAGCCACACAACTCCCTATAATTGCTGTATTTATTTACACAAACTGGACTTCATTGAATTAAAGGGATGATGTATTAGTTGTTAGGGTGTCGTCAAGCTGAATCCTAGTTTCATATCTGGGTTATGGACGTAGTGTTATGGCACTGAAGGTAGAGAATGCACACCTTACGGAGACTTGCATTTATCATAATGTTGAACGCTGTTAGCTAATCCTTGTTGTGTGTTTCTCTCTAGCTATACGTACTGGTGGTCAGAGGGGATCTTATCCTACCTGCCTCTGCCCTATGATGAAGGTATCTATTCAATCATACACACATCTGTGTTGGAAAGTAAAGTTTGTCTTAAAGTCAAAATCATGACCGACGTAAATGAAAAGAATATGCTTTTCTCTAATTTCACGGTGTGTGTGATTGTGTGTACACAATGAGCATGTGGCGTCACACTAACATATTGTACATACGCCACATGCTCATAGTGTACACACAATCACACACACCCTGATTAGGACACTTCACACTAACATATTGTACATACGCCACATGCTCATAGTGTACACACAATCACACACACCCTGATTAGGACACGTCACACTAACATATTGTACATACGTGTCCTAATATGCGTGTGTGTGTGTGTGCTTCCAGTTCCCTGTGAGGAGAATATGAAGAAGGTAGGGGTGAGGAGAGTGAACCGTTACGACGAGAGCATTGATACCTACACAGAGTTCTTCAAACCCTACGAACTCACCTCCTTTGACGACACCTTCTGCATAGCTATGACCAACTCTGCACGGTACGTACCCTAACCTGCATACAGTCACATCAATATCTACTGGGTCATGGCAGGCTAACCATGTTGCTTTTTAGTTTCATACAATGACATGTCTGAATACTGGCCTGAGCAAAAATATTATAATTGTAAATTGACAATGAAGGTATTATATACAGGGCCTTCAGAAAGTATTCATACGCCTTGACTTGTTGTTGTTACAGCCTGAATTCAAAATGGTTTACATTGTTTTTTTGTTCACCCATCTTCACACAATACCTCATAATGACAAAGTAAAAACATGTTTTTTGATTTTAAAAAAGAATTAGAAATGAATTACAGAAATCTCTCACTTATAAAGGTATTCACAACCCTGAGTCAATAGTTTGCAGAAGCACCTTTGGCAGCGATTACAGCTGTGAGGTTTTCTGGGTAAGAGCTTTCCACACCTGGAGTGTGCAGCATTTGCCCCTTATTCCTTTCAAAATGATTTAAGCTCTGTCAAACTGGGTGTTGATCTTTGGTAGACAGACAATTTTAGGTCTTGACAGATTTCCCAATTGATTTAAGTCAACAGTAACTCTGCCACTCATGAACATTCAATGTCTTCTTGGTAAGCAACTCCAGTGTAGATTTGGCCTTGTGTTTTAGGATATTGTCCTGCTGAAAGGTGAATTAATTTCCCAGTGTCTGGTGGAAAGCAGACTGAACCAGGTTTTCCTCTAGGATTTTGCCTGTGCTTAGCTCCATTCCGTAAAAACGTTATCCTGAAAAACTCTCCAGTCCATAACAATTACACACATACCCATAACATGATGCAGTCACCATTAGGCTTGTAAATTTAGAGAATGGTACTCAGTAATGTGTTGGATTGGATTTGCTCCAAACATAACATTTTGTATTCAGGACAAAAAGTGAATTGCTTTGCTACATTTTTTGCAGTATCACTTTAGTGCCTTGTTTCCAACAGGATGCATGTTTTGGAATATTTCTATTCTGTACAGGCTTCCTTCTTTTCACTCTGTCAAGTAGGTTAGTATTGTAGAGTAACTACAGTGTTGTTGATCATCCATCCTCAGTTTTCTCCTATCACAGTCATTAAACTCTGTAACTGTTTTAAAGTCAACATTGGCTTCATAGTGAAATCCCTGAGCGGTTTCCTTCCTCTCCGGAAACTGAGTTGATACACCATCCAAAGTGTAATTA
The DNA here is from genome assembly GCF_057628025.1 of Oncorhynchus mykiss. Classification (NCBI taxonomy): domain Eukaryota; kingdom Metazoa; phylum Chordata; class Actinopteri; order Salmoniformes; family Salmonidae; genus Oncorhynchus; species Oncorhynchus mykiss. The sequence goes on along the minus strand of NC_143025.1, from coordinate 75,785,681 downwards.
AAACTTCACCATGCTCAAAGGGACATTCAATGTCTGTTTATTTTGTATTTTTTACCCAACTACCAATAGGTGCCGTTTGCAAGGCATTGGAAAACCTCCCTGGTCTTTTTTGGTTGAATCTGTCTTTGAAATGCACTGCTCGACTGAGGGACCTTACAGATAATTGTATCTGTAGGGTACAGAGATGAGGTAGTCATTAAAAAATCCTGTTAAACACTATTATTGCACACAGAGTGAGTCCATGCAACTTACTGTATGTGACTTGTTAAGCAAAGTTTTAATCCTGAACTTATTTAGGTTTGCCATAACAAAGGGGTTGAATACTTACTGACTCAAAACATTTCAGCTTTTCATTTTTTATTAATTTGTAAAGATTTCTAAAAACATAACACTTTTACATTATGGGGTGTTGTGTCTAGGCCAGTGACCAAAAATCACAATTGAATCTATTATAAATTCAGGCTGTAACAACAAAATGTTGAAAAAGTCAAGGGGTCTTAATCATTTCTGAAGGCACTGTCGACTGACCATGTGAATCCTGGTGAAGGCTATGATCCCTTGTTAAATCCAATTCAATCAGTATAGATGAAGGGGAAGAGACAGGTTAAGGAAGGATTTTTAAACCTTGAGATAATTGAAATATATATTGTGTGCCATTCAGAGGGTGAATGGGCAAGACAAAGAATGCAAGTGCCTTTGAACGGGGTATGATAGTAGGTGCGAGGCGCATCAAGACTGCAACATTGCTGGATTTTTCACGCTCAACCATTTCCTGTGTGTATTAAGAATGGTTCACTGCCCAAAGAACATCCAGCCGACTTGACACAACAGTAGGAAGCATTGGAGTCAACATGGGCCAGAATCCCTGTGGAGCGCTCTCGACACCTTGTAGAGTCCATGCCCTGACGAATTGAGGCTGTTTTGAGTGCAAGGAAGGTGTTCCTAATGTTTGGTGTACTCACCTGTTGCAGAGAGACAAAAGAGATTTGGATCTGGGTGCAGACATGAGGTTAACTATGATGTGTTTTTCCTGGGATAATGATGTGATGATTATGTTCTCTCTGTGTGTGAAGGGAGTTGATGCCCAAGACGGTAGGAGTGGACCCCAGCCCCTTCACTGTGCGCAAGCCAGAGGAGACTGGGAAATCTGCTGTGATTGGGTGAGTGTACTCTACTCGCGTGTGTCCTGACTTTACGTTAATTCATTTGATGACTGTTATTTATCTTATCACCTAACTATGTTTAATTGTTACCTGATTAAATTAATAATGTAACAATCAACTCATTAGGATCTGTGGCACCATGAGAGCGGTTCTTTAAAGAGTTACCATCTCCCTATTTAAAGGTCTTTGCCTATCGCATCTATAAACAGTCAATTTATTAATCGTAACCTCGTATCATATCATCATTCTGAACAGTTGTAACCTCCTTGTATCTGCAAAAACCCAAGCCGTATTTATGATTCAGTACTACACAAATTGGTTGAATTATTAATTTACCAGCTAACTAAATGGTAACACAAGTTAAACATACACACTTAATACATTAGAAACAGGTCCCAAGCGGACTGACACAATATGGCAGCTTGTTACAAAAGACAGAAAGCGAGAGAGATGGACAGAGACATACACTACCTTTTCAAAAGTTTGGGGCCACTTAAAAATGTCCTTGTTTTTGAAAGAAAAGCAAAAAAAAAAAAAAAAAAAAAAATTATCAGCAACCATCACTACTGTGTTCCAATGGCATGTTGTGTTAGCTAATTCAAGTGTATCATTTTAAAAGGCTAATTGATCATTAGAAAACCCTTTTGCAATTATGTTATCACAGCTGAAAACGGGCCTTCTTTAGATCAGTTGAGTGTCTGGAGCATCAGCATTTGTGGGTTCAATTACAGGCCCAAAATGGCCAGAAACAAAGTACTTTCTTCTGAATCTCGTCAGTCTATTCTTGTTCTGAAAAATGAAGGCTATTCCATGTGAAAAATTGCCAAGAAACTGAAGATCTCGTAGTGTGCTACTCCCTTCACAGAACAGCGCAAACTGGCCCTAACCAGAATATAAAGAGGAGTGGGAGGCCCCGGTGCACAACTAAGCAAGAAGACAAGTAGATTAGAGTGTCTAGTTTGAGAAACGGACGCCTCACAAGTCTTCAACTGGCAGCTTCATTAAATAGTACCCGCAAAACACCCGTCTCAACGTCAACAGTGAAGAGGCGACTCCAGGATGCTGGCCTTCTAGGCAGTTTTCAGATGTGCAAACATAATTGCAAAAGGGTTTTGTAATGATCAATTAGCCTTTTAAAAGTATAAACTTGGATTAGCTAACACAACGTGCCATTGGAACACAGGAGTGATTGTTGTTGATAATGGGCCTCTCTACGCCTATGTAGATCATCTATTTTTTTTTTTTTTATTGACAAAAAATGGGTTAACAAAAACAAGGAAAATTCGAGGTGACCCCAAACCTTTGAACGGTAGTGAAATATTTTGGTACATTTAGAAACTACTCTCACTGTAATCATATACTTTGCACACGGACCGCCACCCGTTTGGAGTAATAAATCATGACGTGTGTGCTCGTGTGTGCGCTTCTCATTGTTCGCTCGTGTGTGTGTGTGTGTGTGTGTGTGTGTGTGTGTGTGTGTGTGTGTGTTCGTGTTCCGCACAGGCGTTGTTTATGTGTGTTTGTATATTTCTGTGTCTCAACACATGTATATGGAAGCTGTGGGCCAAAAACAAGACACTCATCTTCCATTAGCTGACTCATGTGAACACACACACACACACACACACACACACACACACACACACACCACCTCTTTACCTTCTTGAAAACCTTCAATAACACCTAGTTGTTGAGCAACTACGCGTGTTAGTATGATATTGAACTCCTATAAAGGGCATGTATTACTCCTGTTCCTTTAACCAGCCAAAAGCACAACCTTTTAATGAATGATTGAGTGTCCGGTATCATTCTCTACTGGAGTGTTATGTAGGCGTCCAGATTGGGGTTGTCCATCCGTTGTAGAGAGAGGACAAAGCTTTGATTACACTCTCTCTCTCCTTCTCTCCACCCCCCTACTCCCCCCTAACCTCTCTCTCTCCCTCTGCCCTCCCCCTACTCCCCTCTGTCCTGCTGCCTAACCTCTCTCTCCTCCCCCTAACCTCTCTCTCGCTCCCTCTGCCCTCCCCCTACTCCCTTCTGTCCTGCTGCCTAACATCTCTCCCTATCTCTTCCCCCCTAACCTTTCTCTCTCCTTCTCTCCACCCCCCTGCTCCCCTCGGTCCTCCCGCTAACCTCTCTCTCCTCCCCCTAACCTCTCTCTCTCCCTCTGCCCTCTCTCCACTCCCCTCTGTCCTGCTGCCTAACCTCTCTCTCCTCCCCCCTAACTTCTCACTCTCCCTCTCCCTCTGCCCTCCCCCTACTCTCACTTCCCCCTAGTCCCCTCTGTCCTCCTGCCTAACCTCTCTCTCTCAATTCAATTTACTTTATTGATATGGCAAGTTCATTAGTTCTTACATTGTCAAAGTGTACTTATCGGAAAAAATAAATGGTGGGACCAACAGCAATAATAATAGTAGTTGTGGACATGGGATTAGCATTAACAACAACTACAACAACAATATTAATCAGAATAACAATACATTAAAGCAATGGTAGTAGACCAGTGTCAACATGACTGAGAAGACACATGACCTGGTAGTGGACCGGTGTCAACATGACTGAGAAGACACATGACCTGGTAGTAGACCAGTCTCAACCTGACTGAGAAGACACATGACCTGGTAGTGGACCGGTGTCAACATGACTGAGAAGACACATGACCTGGTAGTGGACCGGTGTCAACATGACTGAGAAGACACATGACCTGGTAGTAGACCAGTGTCAACATGACTGAGAAGACACATGACCTGGTAGTGGACCGGTGTCAACATGACTGAGAAGACACATGACCTGGTAGTAGACCAGTCTCAACCTGACTGAGAAGACACATGACCTGGTAGTAGACCAGTGTCAACATGACTGAGAAGACACATGACCTGGTAGTAGACCAGTGTCAACATGACTGAGAAGACACATGACCTGGTAGTGGACCAGTGTCAACATGACTGAGAAGACACATGACCTGGTAGTGCACCAGTGTCAACCTGACTGAGAAGACACATGACCTGGTAGTAGACCAGTCTCAACCTGACTGAGAAGACACATGACCTGGTAGTGGACCGGTGTCAACATGACTGAGAAGACACATGACCTGGTAGTAGACCAGTGTCAACCTGACTGAGAAGACACATGACCTGGTAGTAGACCAGTCTCAACCTGACTGAGAAGACACATGACCTGGTAGTGGACCGGTGTCAACATGACTGAGAAGACACATGACCTGGTAGTGCACCAGTGTCAACATGACTGAGAAGACACATGACCTGGTAGTGCACCAGTGTCAACATGACTGAGAAGACACATGACGTGGTATGAAAGACAAAACAAAACAAGATGGGAAATATTATTGACATTACTTTGCACTTTTCACTGGCTGTCCCTCAGGTTGTGGCAGGAGGACACATATTTGGCTGCCAAAACTGCACATTTTGGCTTTTTACCTAATAAATATTAGATTTTTTCTTCATATTTTATAGTTTCGAATTCTTTGTATTGAATTATAATTTTGGGAAAGAAATATTCTCTTACGTCTGAGTATTTGCCACAGTGTAATAGGAAATGCAGCTCTGTCTGTACCTCTCCCCTGGAGCAGAGTGAGCACAGCCTGTCCTCTCTGGGCAGCCAGGTTTGTCTGTGACGACCGGTCTCTATAGCCCGACTGTGCTCACTGAGTCTGTACCTAGTCAATGTTTTCCTCAGTTTTCTATCAGCCACAGTGGTCAGATAGTCTGCCACCAGGTGCTGTCTGTTTAGAGCCAAATAGCATTGAAGTTTACTTAGATTTTTTGTTGTGTCTTTCAAATAGGTGATATGTCTTGAGGCTCTATGGGGTTGGTTTGGGTTGGTGAACTGAGCCTCAGAACCAGCTGGCTGAGGGGACTCTTCTCTTGTTTCATCTCTTGACATTGTAGAGCTGTGGGATGGAATGTTTTGGGGTCACTTGTTTTTAGATGGTTGTAAAATTTGATGGCTCTTTTTTCTATTTGAATGAGGAGGGAGTATTGGCCCAATTCTGCTCTACATGCGTTATTTTGAGTTTTTCTTTGCACTTGCAATACAGTCTTTCAAAACTCTGCATGCAGTATTTCGATTGGATGTTTGTCCCATTTGGTTATTATTATTAGAGATTGGACCCCATACTTCACTGCCATATAGAGCAATTGGTTCTATAACTGATTGAACATTTTTGAGTCAAATTCTAATTGGAATTTCGATTTTGATGTTCCTTTTAATGGCATAGAATGCTCTTCTTGCTTTGTCTCTCAGCTCATTCACAGCCATGTGAAAGCTACCTGTGTTGCTGATATTTAGTCCTAGATATGTGTCGTTTTTGGTGTGTTCTAATAGAACTGTGTCCAAATAGAATTGATATTTGTCATCCTGATTTACGGACCTTTTTTGGAATATCATTATATTTCTGTCAGAGCCCAGGTCTGACAGAACCTGTGGTTAACGGTCAGAGCCCAGGTCTGACAGAACCTGTGGTTAACGGTCAGAGCCCAGGTCTGACAGAACCTGTGGTTAACGGTCAGAGCCCAGGTCTGACAGAACCTGTGGTTAACGGTCAGAGCCCAGGTCTGACAGAACTTGTGAAGACGATCTAGGTGCTGCTGTAACCCCTCTTTAGTGGGAGACAGCAGCACCAGGTCATCTGCGTACAGCAGACACTTGATTTCAGTGTTGTGTAGGGTGATACCAGGTGCTGCCGATTCTTCTAATGTTTTTGCCAATTCATTAATGTAGATGTTAAATAGTGTTGGACTTATTGGGCAGCCCTGTTTCACTCCCCGTCCCTGAGAGAAGAAGTCTGTTTGCTTGTTGCCAATTTTAACCGCAGATTTGTTTTTAGTGTACATTGATTTAATAACATCATGTTTTCCCTCCAATACCACTTTCTATTAGTTTTATAAAAAAGACCTTCGTGCCAAATTGAATCAAATGCTTTCTTGAAATCTACAAAACATGAGTAGATGTTGCCTTTGTTTTGGTTTACTTGTTTATCAATTAGAGTGTGGAGGGTGTAATGTGGTCTGTTGCACGATAATTTTTCAGAAATCCAATCTGGCTTCTGCTCAGGACGTTGTTTTCGTCAAGGAAATTATGTAGTCTGCAATTTATAATACTGCAGAGAATTCTCCCCAAGTTGCTGTTAACACAAATTCCTCTGTAATTATTTGGGTCAAATTTGTCTCCATTTTTTATAGATTGGTGTGATCAATCCCTGGTTCCAAATATCGGGATAAATACCTGCAGTATGGATAATGTTGAAGAGTTTGAGTATAGCCAATTTGAATTTGTGGTCTGTATATTTGATAATTTCATTTAAAATACCATCAGCACCACAGGCATTTTTGGGTTGGAGAGTGCATAGTTTTTCCAATAATTCTTCTTCTGTAATTGGGGTATCCACAGGATTCTGATAGTCTTTGACTGCTGATTCAAGGATTTGTCATTTTTCTTGTATATCTTTTTGTTCTGGGCTCTTTGTTATATTCCTGTAGAGGTTTGCAAAGTGATTTCTCCACATATCCCCATTTTGGATAGCCAATTCCTCATGATGAGGTTTGTTTAATTTATTCCAATTCTCCCAGAAGTGGTTTGATTCTATGGATTCCTCAATTCCATCCAGCTGATTTCTAATGTGCTGTTCCTTTTTTGTTCTTAGGGTGTGTTTGTATTGCTTCAGTGTTTCCCCATATTGAAGGTGTATATTTTTGTTGTCTGGTTCTGTGTTTTTTATTAGATATATTTCTCAATTACTTTCTTAGATTTTTGCAATCATTATCAAACCATGTTTCATTATCTGTTATTTCTGGTTTGCTCTTATGCTTCTTTAAATTAGCCAAGGAGGCTAATTTGTCAAATCTAAAGTTTATGTTCCAAACGGCCAAATTTACACCTTCATTGCTATAGGAGAATGTTAAGGCTAAAAAGTTGTCCAGGAGAGATTGTATTTTTTGGCTACTAATTGCTTTTTGGTAGATGTCTGTACTGTTTGCACTCCATCTATAGGCCTGTTTTGTACCATGTCATTTATTGGGCGGTGATGCTTCATGGTTGGGTTCTGCTCTTCTCAGATACACTGTGATTCCACTGTGGTCTGAGAGAGGTGTTAGTGGGCTGACTGTGAAGGCTCTGAGAGACTCTGGGTTTAGGTCGGTGAGGAAGTAGTCTACAGTGCTGCTGTCAAGGGATGAGCTGTAGGTGTACCTACCGAAATAGTCCCCGCTCAGCCTACCGTTGACTATGTACAGACGGAGTGTTCGACATAGAGCTTCACGAGCTGTACTCGAGCTTTTCACTTTGTCATAGTTGTTTCTGTGGGGGTATGTAGGGAGGGAAAGGTTGTTGCTTCCTGGTAGGTGTTTATCCCCATGACTGTTAATAGTGTCTTGTTCTTCTGCTGTTCTAGCATTCAGGTCTCCACAGACCAGTACGTTGCCTTGGGCCTGAAAGTGACTAATTCCCCCCTCTAGAATGGAGAAACTCTCTTCATTGAAGTAGGGTGACTCTGAGGGGGGAATGTATGTGGCACAGAGGAAGACGTTTTTATCTGTCAAGATAGCCTCCTTGTTGATTCTTAACCATATAAAGAATTATCCTGTTTTGATCAATTCGATTGAATGAATTAGTTCAGATTTATACCACATTAGCATTCCCCCTGAGTCTCTGCCCTGTTAGATTCCTTTTAATTTAGTGGTTGGTATGATTATCTCCCTATAACCTAGTGGACAGCCAGTGGAAACATCACCTCTGCACCATGTTTCCTGTAGTACTACAATATCAACATCATCAATTTCTTTCAGGAAGTCTGGGTTTCTGCTCTTTAGTCCAAAAGCAGATGACTTCAATCCTTGTAAATTCCAACATGCAACGTAAAAAGATTTCATAACTTTTTTTTATTTTCTTTACCTTCAAAATGAGACAAACACTCACAATCCAACAAGAACTATTAAAATAGGATTTTTCAATTAAAGTAAACTCTTATTATGCAAATGTGATTTGTTTATAATTTAAGATAGAATTTGTGTCATGCCACTTGGATGGGTGTAGTGTGAGGATGGTGGAGTTCTTGTGCTCATCTTACCATGACCCTCGGCCTATCACATGTGAGCATAGTAGACTCAGCATTTGTTTAATGTCACTCATTTGGTTGGTGGTGGCTGGGCCAGTTGCTCCTCTCACAGCCTGTGCGTAGCTCTGCCTGCTGGGCTGTGGCTCCTCCAAGTGTGGGTCTGCGGTGGGAGGCCTCGTCTGGGTGGCTCTGAAGCTGGGCTGGGGTGGTCTGTGATCGTGGCTGGGGGTTCCAGGGTGCTGTCCGGGGTGTTGTCTCGGTGATCTTGGCGGGGTGGAGATTGCTCCGCTGTTCCTGGGTGGAGAGGTCGGACTGCGGTTTAAAGTGTCGTCCTTGAGAGTCTTAGCAATGATGGGGACTGTCTCCCTGTACAGGTGAACATGGTCATAGAGACAGTCCAGATCGAGGGTGGGATGGTGGGCCAGGTGTACCTGGAGAGGTTAGGGGTAACCTCTCTCAGCCTTTGTCTGGCTCTGTCTTGTTAACCATGTTTATTCAAAAAACTACCAACGATACTGTCTACCTCTACTGTCTGTTTATTCTGTGTGTCTAAGAGCAGTATGGTCACGCTATGGAGTACTGACACTAACTACTACTAATGTGTGTGATAGCTGGGTGAGACAACCACTAAGATGAAGGCATGAATTGTAAGTGGCTCTGGATAAAAGTGTCTGCTAAATGTCTAAAATGTATGTGTGTGTAGTGCTAAGAGCAGTAAGGAGGAGACGGTGGTCCAGAGGAAGACAGCGGCCAGCGCCCCCCCACCCCCCAGTGAGGAACAGATCTCCAGCAGCTCAGAGGACGACTCCGAGGACGACCGCGACGATGACGGATCAGTGTCCCAACGCTCCACCCCCGTCAAACTACTAACCGAGTCTGGGGAGAGCGTCCGCACTCAGGAGGTATGGGATGGGAAACGCGCTGACACAAACACAGGTAGCCAGCTGAGTTAAATGTCAGCTGACATGCAAACTGGACCTTGGGAAAGAAGGTGTTAACTAAATGTGAAGATTTCAACTATCGAGATTGAAAACTCATTCTGTGTCAATTTAAAAAAGATTTTCAGTGTCAGGTGGAGCTCTCTCGTTTCTCCTCACATGTTCAGAACATAATGAGGTTTCTCTCTCGCTAACTGGCCCTCTCTCATTCCCTCTCCTTCCCATTTCTGTCTCTCTAGCCAACATTCTGTCTCCCTCTCTCCCCCTCTCACTCACGGAGTTGACCTATCGGTGTTATGTGTTATTGTTTGAGAACATGAATTTCTCCCCTATCCATTGAGATTTTCACAATGGCCGCATAATCATTCAGATAATGAATCCATAACATGGCATACAAATGATATGTAATCAAAAGCGTATTCACCACAACACAGTTTGAGTTCTTATAGTTTGATTGAACTCCCCAGGACACTGATAGTTTTGGATGGTTTGGTTTGATGGTTTGGCTTTTTAGACAGCAGAGCAAAATGTAGAAGACTAACATATCACCGCAGCTGATATTGTGTTCTATCATCAACGTTATCCACAGTCACCAGTCTAATACATGGTATCATAATGATTATACTAGAGTGAATCAAATACACGAGACTGATCTATTTTCATGTGCACACACACTTCACAACAAAAAACGGGGGGCTCTCATCTCTCGCTTGTGACTCAAGGTCTCTCTCTGTGTTTCCATGACAACTGGACTGGTTGAATATTCTCCTTAGTAAGCAAGCGAGAGAGCAGAGGGGAGACAATGGGAGTTTGAATTTGAATAGGATGACCTGGAAGCGGAGCTGGGCTTTAGCCCTTTGATGCCAGCCTCAGTCAGAATACATTGTGTGGTTGTGTCCCAAATGGCACCCTATAATGCACTAATTTGGACCAGAGCCCTATGGGCCTTTTCAACAGTAGTGCACTACAAAGGCAATAGTATGCCATTTGGGACACAGACATGCTGTTGGACTGGTACCCAGGTGGTAGTACCACTGTCTATTAAGAGTGGTACCATCACCTGGACCCCATGTGAGTGCTACCATAAAAGGGGTATTTAGATTGGCAGCAAGATGTGAGTAGATTCCATTGGAGCTCATTCAGGTCAGGAAATGAACTGGGGAAGATGGGGAGCATATTGAAGATGAGGAGGAATTACCAACTCATGAATTGTATAGAACTGGCCATCCTAATGAAGTAGATGACTTGGATGTAATTAATTAATGGCTCACAGTACAGTTCCCTGTGAGATAGACAACACAATGAGTTCTCTCCTTCTCTATCCATTCTACCATCCTTTAGGTCAGTTGGTTGGGAAAGGCCTCTTCCCCTGAGTTCATATCATTTCTGATATTTATGTTTGTCAATCATAGACTGGGTAGGTCTATGGTAGTTTTGTCTCGACTTATCTCTCAATGTCCAGTTACTGAACCTTACTCGAATGGTCATTCCCACCTTCTGTCCATCTCCTGCCCCCCTCCCTCCCTCAGGTGGTTGCCTCCTGTATGTTTTATGATGACAGCTAGGGGCTAAATTCTACTCTGCCGTAAAATGAAATACAACATAAGCATAAATGAATAGATGGATGGACCGAGATGAAAAGAGATGAGGCCACTAGAAAAGAGACAGAGTAATCGACAGCCAAGCCCAGTGACCTACACCGGGACACATAGAAATGTCACGCTTTGCTTCAAAATCCCAATTGTACTCAATCTGTTGCTATAACAAGAATATTGTGTGCCACATTTGTTGTCAGCGGCGATGGTAACCCAGATGCTGTTTGGGTGTCTCTTTGACCGACTAGACCCTCGTTGTGTGAAGAAGCGGCGAGGTCGGTGGTGGTGAATCAAGTTTTTGTTTTTGTGTGCCGCCAGGCAGCCACACAACATGGGCTTGTGGGTAATTTCTTCCTCTGTTTACATTCTTGAGTAAAGTGTTCAGGTTAAGGGCCATCTCATACTCTCTAAACAGAATATGCACAAGGATAAGCTCTCTCCTCTCCCCGTCTGCCGTGATGAGAGATCGAGAGAGGCCAGGAGCCATGGAGACAGCAGGGTAGAGAGATGAAGACAGAGCAAAAGAAAGAGATCATCTAACATCTTTATTCACATGCTTTTAGATGTCAATTATATGTTAATTCACATGCTTTTAGATGTAAATTATATGTTAATTTGCATGATTTTAGATGTAAATTATATGTTAATTCACATGCTTTTAGATGTCCACACACCTTTGTTAATTAACGTGCTTTTAGATGTCCACACACCTTTATGTTAATTCACATGCTTTTAGATGTCCATACACCTTTATGTTAATTCACATGCTTTTAGATGTCCATACACCTTTATGTTAATTCACATGCTTTTAGATGTCCATACAGCTTTATGTTAATTCACATGCTTTTAATGTCCATACACCTTTATGTTAATTCACATGCTTATAGATGTCCATACACCTTTATGTTAATTCACATGCTTTTAGATGTCCATACACCTTTATGTTAATTAACATGCTTTTAGATGTCCACACACCTTTATGTTAATTCACATGCTTTTAGATGGCCATACACCTTTATATTAATTCACATGCTTATAGATGTCCATACACCTTTATGTTAATTCACATGCTTTTAATGTCCATACACCTTTATATGTTAATTCACATGCTGCTTTCTGTTTTCTGATTCATCCTCTCCCCTCCCAGTCTTTCTTGCCAGATTCACTCATCCTCACATCCCCAGTAACAACCACACTGATTGCTTTTGACAACGAGAGGCAAAAAAACATCGAATAAAATATATATTTTTGTAAATATCCATTAACCCCAGTACTGTTTTCTCCCTCAGGCTTAATTTATAACATGCTTCCCTCAGCTATACGTTTTCTCCCTCAGGCTTCATTTATAACATGCTTCCCTCATATGTTTTCTGCCTCTTCTTGGATCTGGAGTGGGTAGCGGGGAGGGGGTCATTAATATTTTGGGATAGAAGGTTAGCGGTTAGCTCACGTGTCTGCACATACACACACGTGTCGCTGCGTGCGAGCCTGTCCCAGAGAATGGATTGCCTTGGCGCCAGAAAAACACAACTGATCAAATATTTAAACATCTGATCATTACCTTTCTGCTTGCTGTATAATTAGACACACTAATTCCATATTCCCCCTCTGTGTGTGTGTGTGCGTGTGAGAGTTTGTTTCTGTGTGTGTGTTTGCAAAGCTTCACTCTCTTGTATTTTGTTGTATCCGGCCACCTCCCTCCAGTTCTCTCGTCTTGGGCACAAACCATGGTGCCAGATTGAATCCATAGCCTTTGAATGGAAATGCTATGTTTTGTGTTGGACATAGAGCTGTCCCATCATCTCAGAGGAGATAAGTGCTTGAAAGGCTACTGCTGTTACTTAAACCACCGCTGGACCATCCACGTTATGTAGGGACAGAAGATGGATGTACACTTCACCTTTATTGTTGTTCGTATTCATTCTCACTCTAGTCTCTTGTGGTGACAATCACAGGCGTTCCAGTCTGTAGTTTTCCTATGTGGCTTTGTGTTTGCTGAAAAGCCATCTATTTTCTCCCTGCGGACTACAAAGCACACCTCCCACAGTAAACTACACTTCCCACGTCTAGTGTTTCTCAGGAGGGGAGGATGTGTTGATATGTTCTCCTCAGGTTTGGTCCCTGGTTAGAGGAAGGGGGTACAATCTGAACAGTTGCACAGTACAGTTGGAGAGCGCTTGAGGAGGTCTAGTCGGAGTTGTTCAGGATGATTTCATACTGTTTGTTTGTCTCCTTTCATCCCACTCCTCACTGTTACCTCTAACCTTTTGACCCCTAACATTTGACCCTTGCCCCCACACAGGACTTCCTGCAACAGTCCATGAGAGAAACCTATGGACTCAACCTGGCCGCGCTCCCTGCCGAGGAGGACATGCTCATATATGAGAGGTGAGACACACACACACACCATGAAAACGAGGGGCTTCCACGCATCATGTGAGACTGAGTCAGGTGTTTGATGATTGACTGTATGCCGTAAAGATCGATCTTCACACTGCTGTCACACTGAGTATTGCATTTCAACCCCTGTGAGCTTCTGACCTACTGACACAAAACTGCCCAAACGTCTAATCATGACGGAGACTCGTTTCGTTATGAAAGTGGTCCCCTGTGAGACAAACGGAACTGATGATCAGCCAGTCTGATTCTGATCCTTTTCTCTGGACGGTTGATAATAGAAGACATCCTGTCCTGAAGACGGGTACAGGCCGTCCCATAGTCACTATTAGGGTGATGTTCTAAATGGACTCTGTCAACTGGAGAACCGCACACTAATGACCTCATGACCAGGTGAAAAATCTGTCCATATACCCGTTGAGCAAGGCACTTAAACATAATTTACTCCAGGGAATCCTACTACTATGGCTGACCTTGTAAAACAACAAATTTCACTGCACCTATCCGGCATATGTGACAATAAAACCATAACACCCAAACCCTTCAATTAAAACCATTTTGCCCCTAAAACACGCTGAAACAAATCCATTTGTTCTTGAACACAATGTTGTTCATTGGTGCGCATTACAATAAGGATTGTAAGTCATTAGAATAATTCTCGCTGAGTGCATCAAGGTGTGACACTGTCTACAGTTGTGGTCAAAAGTTTTGAGAATATTCATTTTCAAAGCCGGCTGCCTCAGTTTGTATGATGGTAATTTGCATATACTCCAGAATGTTATGAAGAGTGATCAGATGAATTGCAATTAATTGCAAAGTCCCACTTTGCCATGCAAATGAACTGGATCCCCAAAAACATTTCCACTGCATTTCAGCCCTGCCACAAAAGGACCAGTTGATTCTCTCGTTAACACAGGTGTGAGTGTTGACGAGGACAAGACTGGAGATCACTCTGTCATGCTGATTGAGTTCGAATAACAGACTGGAAGCTTCAAAAGGAGGGTGGTGCTTGGAATCATTGTTCTTCCTCTGTCAACCATGGTTACCTGCAAGGAAACACGTGCCGTCATCATTGCTTTGCACAAAAAAAGCTTCACAGGCAAGGATATTGCTTACAGTAAGATTGCACCTAAATCAACCATTTATCGGATCATCAAGAACTTCAAGGAGAGCGGTTCAATTGTTGTGAAGAAGGCTTCAGGGCACCCAAGGAAGTCCAGCAAGCGCCAGGACCTTCTCCTAAAGTTGATTCAGCTGCGGGATCGGGGCACCACCAGTACAGAGCTTGCTCAGGAATGGCAGCAGGCAGGTGTGAGTGCATCTGCATGCAAAGTGAGGTGAAGAATTTTGGAGGATGGCCTGGTGTCAGGAAGGGCAGCAAAGAAGCCACATCTCTCCAGGAAAAAACATCAGCCTGATATTCTGCAAAAGGTACAGGAATTGGACTGCTGAGGACTGGGGTAAAGTCATTTTCTCTGATGAATCCCCTTTCTGATTGTTTGGGGCATCTGGAAAAAAGCTTGTCTGGAGAAGACAAGGTGAGCGCTACCATCAGTCCTGAGTCATGCCAACAGTAAAGCATCCTGAGACCATTCATGTTTGCGGTTACTTCTCAGCCAAGGGAGTGGGCTCACTCACAATTTTGGCTAAGAACACAGCCATGAATAAAGAATGGTACCAACACATCCTCCAAGAGCAACTTCTCCCAACCATCCAGGAACAGTTTGGTGACGAAAAATGCCTTTTCCAGCATGATGGAGCACCTTGCCATAAGGCAAAAGTGATAACTAAGTGGCTCGGGGAATTTTGGGTCCATGGCCAGGAAACTCCCC
Organism: Oncorhynchus mykiss; assembly: GCF_057628025.1. Classification (NCBI taxonomy): domain Eukaryota; kingdom Metazoa; phylum Chordata; class Actinopteri; order Salmoniformes; family Salmonidae; genus Oncorhynchus; species Oncorhynchus mykiss. The sequence goes on along the minus strand of NC_143025.1, from coordinate 75,770,681 downwards.
AGACCTTAATCCCATTGAGAACTTGTGGTTAATCCTCAAGAGGCGGGTGGACAAACAAAAACCCACAAATTCTGACTAACTCCAAGCATTGATTATGCAAGAATGGGCTGCCATCAGTCAGGATGTGGCCCAGAAGTTAATTGACAGCATGCCAGGGCGGATTGCAGAGGTCTTGAAAAAGCCTTTGACCCTTATAAAATGCTTGTAATTATAATTCAATATTCCATAGTAACATCTGACAAAAATATCTAAAGACACTGAAGCAGCAAACTTTGTGAAAATTCATATTTGTGTCATTCTCAAAACTTTTGGCCACGGCTGTACACAGTCTCTCAGCTCCTCATTCACATATAATCAAACGAGTAGTGATGAACACTCACAGCTAATGTTATACACTTTCCAAATCATGTCCAATTAATTGAATTGACCACAGGTGGACTCCAATCAAGTTGTAGAAACATCTCAAGGATGATCAATGGAAACAGGATGCACCTGAGCTCAATTTTGAGTCACATAGTAAAAAAATCTGAATACTTGTGGAAATAAGGTGTTTTGAGATCAAAGTGCTAGCTACATGTAGAGACGTGTACACATTTGTACATTTAGTTCATATCCTTTGCTGGTTAGTGAGTTAATAGCCCAGTTCTAAATAATTTGTAGTCAGCAATGGGGGAGTGATTGCTTCCTACAAGAGCACAAAACGTGTGCATTTCTAGACATTTTTGAAAAGCGAGTCAGGTACAGAGCTTTTTTGTGTGTGTTGTATTTTGAGACAGGCTTCAATAAGCTAAGTAGCCAATAGGCAGAAGATAACATAATTTGTCTGATTCCCTGTAATAATGGTATGGGAATAATGCTGCATTTTATTTTGTAAAGTGGTTTCTTGCATCAAACAACAACATTTTGTGTCACCTTGTCTGAAGGACAAGTGGATGAACAGGTTAATGTCAAGCTCGGCTTGTTTTTTTCAACAGTCTCATGGAATGTAGGCCTAAACTGAACAACACACATTGGCTACTTCTGTAGGCTGAACGATAACAGCTATTTCCATGTTAAAATGTTGTTGGATGGTTTTTATGGTAGGCCACTCTGCTATACCTACATTATGATCAAATAGCCACAGTAGGCTACTTGACCACTGTTAAAATAAACTTAGTGGGTACAACCTCAGTGTTCACAGTAAAAAATTGTTAGAGCTCTGTCAAATTGGTTGTTGATTTTTGCTAAACAGCCATTTTCAGGTCTTTCCATCGATTTTCAAGTAGACTTAAGTAAAAACTGGATCTCGACCACTCCGGAACATTCACTGCCTTCTTGGTAAGCAACGCCAGTGTAGAGTTGGCCTTATGTTTTTGGTTAATGAAAGGTAAATAATCTCCTAGTGTCTGGTGGAAACTGAACCAGGCTTTCCTGTAGGATTTTGCCTGTGCATAGATCCATTAGTCCTTAAAGATTACAAGCATACCCATAACATGATGCAGCCACCACTATGCTTGTAAATATGGAAAGTGGTACTCAGTAATGTGTTGTATTGGATTTGCCCCTAACATAACACTTTGTATTCAGGACAAAACTGAATTGCTTTGCAGCATTTTTTGTAGTATCACTTTAGTGTCTTGTTGCAAACAGGATGCATGTTTTACCCATCTACCAATAGATGCCCTTCTTTGCAAGAATTTGGAAAACCTTCCTGGTCCTTGTGGTTGACTCTGTGGTTGAAATTCAGTGCTCAACTGAGGGACCTTATAGATAATTCTGTGTGGTGTGTAGAGGGATTAATTCAAAAAACATGTGAAGCACTATTATTGCACACAGAGTGAGTCCATGCAACTAATGTGACTTGTTAAGCACATTTTTACTCCTGAACTTATTTAGTCTTGCAATAACAGAGCAGTTTAATACTTATTGACTCAAGACATTTCAGCTTTTTGTACATTTCTAAACATTTCTAAAAACACGATTCCACTTTGACATTATGGGGTGTTGTGTCTAGGCCAGTGACACAAAAATCTAAATGTAATCAATTTTGAATTCAGGCTGTAACGACAAAATGTGGAAAAAGTCGAGGGGTGTGAATTCTTTCTGAAGGCACTGTACATACTGTGCCTGTAGGACACATACAATGAATGGCTCATTAATATGTACTGTATGATCATATCTATAATCCCCCTTCAGAAGTATAGTTCTGCTCTCATCATCCGAGCTTTTCACCATGTGTTATGGCAGCCTATACTATAGTGGCCATCAGTGTAGGGATGGAACTCAGGACACAGAGGGGTACCTCAGGTTAGCTACGGCCGTCTCTTCCTCAATGAACAACTAAGTGTGTGTGTTGGGCCTTTGAAGACCCTTGGAGCTTAATCCCACCAGAACACACACACACTCACGTCTCCCTACCTGTGGGGCGTCCTGATGGAACCACAGAAATGGAGAGATTAATCAGGCCAGGGGAACAATAAAGTTGTGTGTTTCTCGCTCTCCCCTCACAGCCCTGTATTTATAGGTGCTGTTCGTCATACTGTCCTTTGTTCCTGTGTCCTTCTGTACCCCGGTCACTCAGATATCACATTTTGGAGGAACTGAACACAGCCATTGTATAGTACTGGGAACTATTGTATGAAGATAATTATTGGTTATACGTCACCTTGCTTTTACCTTAACCAGTGGAGGCTCCTCAGAGGAGGAACGGGAGGACCACCCTCAGTGAATTTCGTGAAAATATAAATGTTAAAACATTGAAAAAGTGATCTTTTTTAGATAAAACTATACTAAATATATTAATGTCACCAAATAATTTATTAAAACACATTGTTTTGCAATGAATGTCTTCAGTAGCCTCAACAGCACTCTGTAGGGTAGCACCATGGTGTAGCCAGAAGACAGCTAGTTTCCCTCCTCCTTTTGGTACATTGACTTCAATACAAAACCTAAGAAGCTCTTGGTTCTCACACCCTTCCATAGACTTACACAGTAATTATGACAACTTCCAGAGGATGTCCTCCAACCTATCAGAGCTTTTGCAGCATGAACTGAAATGTCCACCCAATCAAAGGATCAGATAATGAATCTAGTACTGAAAGCATAAGCTACAGCTAAGTAGCACTGCATCAAATATGGTGAGTAGTTGACTCAAAGAGAGAGAGAGAGACAATAGTTGAACAGTTTTCAACAAATTCATTTCTTCAAAAATGAAGGAGAAGCATGCGAGATTCTGTACTTTTTTTATTTTTTCAGTTTCACTTAGCTAGCAAATGCAGCTGGCTAGTTTAGTTACTCAAACACCTGGCTCAAACAGAGAGGGATGCTATGTTAGCTTGCTGCCTATGACTATCCAACACTGGAACTCTTCCAAGTCAAGGTGGGCTTTTGGTTTTATTAATGTATTGCCGCTGGAGCCTGCCGGTGTAACTGCTTACTGTGACTGTACACTGTAACGTTACTGTATGAATGTAGCAGGTTTACGAATGAGTTAGTCCTATTAGCTATGTTGACTAGGACGTTACTTTAGCTAATATGGGGACAACTATGTAGGCTGTGTGTAGTGGTTATGAGATGGTTTGGCTTGGAAAGTTTTCTTTCGCCTGGTCACACATACAGCTGAAGTGTTGTTCATTGAAGTCTACAAACGAAGGGAAAAGGTGAGACGAGAGTGCATAGAGGCAAGAAGGAATACAATGTGAACTGTTTGTGTGATCAGGGGTGTCTTCATTCCATCGATTTCTGTTGATAAACGTTTCTTAAACGGATGCAAACGAAACGGGGATAAAAACCTGAATTTGTCAATAGAAACTCTTGTGTGCAACTGTTGGACTAATGATTACACCCTAGATAAGCTAGATGCAGGCACGAGATCTTGTACAACGCTCTGTACTACTCCCTTCACAGAACCGTGCAAACTGGCTCTAACCAGAATAGAAAGAGGAGTGGGAGGCCCCGATGCACAACTGAGCAAGAGGGACAAGTAGATTAGTGTCTAGTTTGAGAAACAGACGCCTCACGAGTCCTCAACTGGCAGCATCACTAAATAGTACCCACAAAACACCAGTCTCAACATCAACAGTAACGAGGCGACTCCAAGATGCTGGCCTTCCAGAAATATCAACTCAGATTTATGAACATTGTTTGGGATTCTGTGTTTTTCTATATATTGATTACTATTTTTCAATGTTACTTTTAGTTTGGAATGAGATGTTTGACGAGCAGGCGTCCACATACTTTCCTAATTCAATGTTAAATATTTGATACAGTGGTGTCTAAAAAAAAAAGAGGTGTGATGCTACTTACGTTATCTGAAATGTTTGGTGATGTTTGGGTCTCCGTGGTGATCAGCTGTTTAAACACTGACTGTGTGTGTGTTGTTCTGCAGGTTTGCCTATCTGGGTCAGAACCAGCACAAGTTGGAGAGAACCGAACCCTCAGTCCTGGAGAACGCCATCAACGTGTAAGTTGAGCGTTTAACACACAAACAAGTACACTGTCTAATACTATTCTAATGAACAGATGGATACAGGCCTTTTCAGACGACTGGAAAAAAATGTAATAACACATTCCTTTCTAAGTGGTCCCAAAGGGGCTTGTGGACTTGTGCTGCCTGCCTCTCCACAATTTCTCTCTTCTTATTATTGTCTATCCCCTCCCTCTATCCTCCTCAGTGGTATTCTCTCATCAGTGGTAGCCTCTCGCTCCCGTGTCCTTCTGACCCACCCAAGTGCACTGTGAACCGGGGGTTTAGAAGTGCCAGCACTCCAACACATGTTAAAGCAATGTGCGCTACGCACGCACACACACACACACCATCTTATAAAAGCTTATGAACAACAGTCTCCTGGGAATAGGGTTGCAAAGCTACTGGTAATTTACTAAAGTTACTGGAATCTCTGCTAATATTGGTAATTAACAGTTCATCTATGGTAACTTTAGTCATTTATACTTTGACAAAAAAAAAAGTTGATATAGTATTCACTTTTATATCTGTGTCGATATTGTCCATGAGTTTCTAGTGGATAGACCATATGGTTATTGCCTAATTGATTAAAAAAAGCATCTGATCAACAATGGAATTATTTTTAATGAACTTTTCCAACTATTGACATTTTTCACCACTGCCACCAGTTTGGCACCAAAACATTTACAACAAAGACATGACATAGTAAATAAAAGTATGTACAAAATATATGTATTATATTTATATACTGACAACTCATATTAAGTACCAATGGTAACCAAGTTGATGGTTTTATATTTAGGATAATGTTTTACAACTTTTCATACATACAGTTGAAGTCGGAAGTTTACATACACCTTAGCCAAATACATTTAAACTCCGTTTTTACAATTCCTCAAAACAAATCCCTGTCTTAGGTCAGTTAAGATCACCACTTTATTGTAAGAATGTGACATTTCAGATTTGATTTCTTTCATCACATTCCCAGTGGGTCAGAAGTTTACATACACTCAATTAGTATTTGGTAGCATTGCCTTTAAATTGTTTAACTTGGGTCCAATGTTTCCAGTAGCCTTCCACAAGCTTTCCACAATAAGTTGGGTGAATGTTGGCCCATTCCTCCTGACAGAGCTGGTGTTACTGAGTCAGGTTTGTTGGCCTCCTTGCTCGCACACGCTTTTTCAGTTCTGCCCACACATTTTCTATAGGATTGAGGTCAGGGCTTTGTGATGGCCACTCCAATACCTTGACTTTGTTGTCCTTAAGCCATTTTGCCACAACTTTGGAAGTATGCTTGTGGTCATTGTCCATTTGGAAGACCCATTTTCGACCAAGCTTTAACTTCCTGACTGATGTATTGAGATGTTGCTTCAATACATCCACATAATTTTCCTCCCTCATGAAGCCATCTATTTTGTGAGGTGCACCAGTCCCTCCTGCAGCAAAGCATACCCACAACATGATGCTTCCACCCCCGTGCTTCACGGTTGGGATGGTGGTCTTCGGCTTGCAAGCCTCCCCCTTTTTCCTCCAAACATAACAATGGTCATTATGGCCAAACAGTTCTATTTTTATTTAATCAGACCAGAGGACATTTCTCCAAAAAGTAGGATCTTTGTCACCATGTGCAGTTGCAGACCGTAGTCTGGCTTTTTTATGGCGGTTTTGGAGCAGTGGCTTCTTTCTTGCTGAGCGGCCTTTCAGGTTATGTCGTTTTACTGTGGATATAGATACTTTTGTACCTGTTTCCTCCAGCATCTTCACAAGGTCCTTTGCTGTTTTTCTGGGATTGATTTGCACTTTTCGCACCAAATACATCTGTCTCTAGGAGACAGAATGCATCTCCTTCCTGAGTGGTATGACGGCTGCATGTTCCCATCGTGTTTATACTTCGGTACTATTGTTTGTACAGATGAACGTAGTAGTACCTTCAGCCGTTTGGAAATTTCTCTTGTGGAGATCTACAATTTTTTTTCTGAGGTCTTGGCTGATTTCTTTTGATTTTCCCATGATGTCAAGCAAAGAGGCACTGAGTTTGAAGGTAGGCCTTGAAATACATCCACAGGTACACCTCCAATTGACTCAAATTATGTCAATTAGCCTATCAGAAGCTTCTGAAGCCATGACATCATAATTTTCGGGAATTTTCCAAGCTGTTTAAAGGCACAGTCAACTTAGTGTATGTAAACTTCTGACCCACTGGAATTGTGATGCAGTGAATTATAAGTGAAATAATCTGTCTGTAAACAATTGTTGGAAAAATTACTTGTGTCATGCATAAAGTAGATGTTCTAACCGACTTGCCAAAACTTTTAATGACTCCAAACTAAGCGTATGTAAACTTCCGACTTCAACTGTACATGTGATATGAGTAATGTAAGATATGTAAACATTATTAAAGTGGCATTGTTTAAAGTGACTAGTGATCCATTTATTAAAGTGTCCAGTGATCGAGTCTCAATGTGGTCAGCCTCTCGGAGTTAGTGATGGCTGTTTAGCAGTCTGATGGCCTTGAGATAGAAGCTGTTTCTCAATCTCTCGGTTCCAGCTTTGATGCACCTGTACTGAACTCGCCTTCTGGATGATTGCGGTGTGAACAGGCATTGGCTTCGGTGGTTGTTGTCAGTCACAAAGAAGATGTCCTAACAGACTTGCCAAAACTATAGTTTGATAACAAGACATTTGTGGAGTGGTTGAAAAATGATTTTAATGACTCCAGCCTAAGTGGATGTAAACTTCAACTGTATTTTTTTTGAAGGCCCAGTGCAGTGAAGAATTAGATTTTCAGTTTTTTATACTAAATGCTAATGCTTTATGCTAAAGCCCTTTTAGTGTAAGAGCTGTTTGTAAAGACCCCCTGAAATGTCAGCCTTTGTTGGTGGGATGGAGTTTTGACCTGCCTGGTGACATCACCACTAGTTAATAGACCCATAAGAAAGAGGATTCCAAACCTCTCTGCCAATAGCAGGTAGTTTTCAGTTTTTCCCCGCCCCACTCAGATCACTACCAGACAGTCGTAGCAAAATTCTTGCTTGAGAAATTGCAGGGGGAAATTGGGAGAGAGGGATGGGCAAAACACTGTATCCTTGTGTTTGCTTTCTATCCATCTCCCCCTCCTTCCCTGGCACCCCACTCCCTCCATCCACAGCCTCATCCCCCTTGAGACCTGTCTCACCCATTGACTTAGGCATGGAGGGGATAATATTACATGAGGACAGACTCTACACTCACAGACTCCCAGTACAATCTTGATCACATTTATCCTAATTTAATTTCCTCTTCCAGTAGCCCTTTCCACTCACAACACCCGTCATCCCATATACGGGTTGAAAATGGCTGATTTTCTCATTGATAAGTGCCTAAATTGGAACGCAGTAGCTGTACAGTTACATGCTATATGGGACATCAGCGCTCATGTTCTCGGCTTGAGGAAATGAAGCAAGCACACTTGTATATCTTTTGACTGACAGTCGTTTTAAACTTGAGAACCACTCTCAACAAGAACATGCCCGCAGCCCTCCCACTAATGGGCCTACATTTGTATGTTTGTTGTTGTCTGAGTGAGGTAAATGTGGAAGGCGACATGTCGTGAGGAGTCTGTGTTTTAAAAGACGAGTCGGTAAGGGTTATATTAAATACAGATTTAATGTCATAAAAGCACACCACACACCCGTGATTCCAAATCTGCAATTCATATCATATTTAATCCACAGTTACATGGATACTCAGAGTTGTCCTGAACAGAAGGCACGATACTTTGGCACCGATTCTATATGTATTGCGATTCTCATGATTCTATATTTATTGCGATTCTCATGATTCTATATTTATTGCGATTCTCATGATTCTATATTTATTGTAAGTCGATGTTCCAAACATATTTCTCACCATATGTCTGCTGCAGAGGAACAAGAGAAGCCATGAGAACGTTTTGTTCAGTCATGGAAATGAAAGTGCAGAAAACAAATTGGCTTCCTAATTAACAAGGTGAACAAGCTTCTCAAAATATGTGTACATGTATCTATCCCCCCACCCATCACTACTGCCTGTTAGATCTAGTGGACAAGCCGATTGGGTTGTAGCAACCTAAAATCCTGCAATCCTCTGGTCCAGGGTATTCAACTCTTACCCTACGAGGTCCGGAACCTGCTGGTTCTACCTGAACATTAATTGCACCCACCTGGTGTCCCAGGTCTAAATCAGTCCCTGATTAGAGGGGAATAATGGGGAAACAAAGCAGTGGAACTGAGTTTGAGGGCTCTGTTGTGTGTGTCTGTGTGGCATTAGACTTCTTAATGGGTTCACGCAAACACACCTCCACAGTCACATCCTTAATGTAGGATAATGTTAATTAGCTGTGTGTGTGTGTGTCTCAGAGGTGAGGGTGGTCTTCTAATACCTCAATCCTTCATCACCACCCACACACCTGCCCTGAGTGCATTCACCCTTTCATAGAACCCTTGTTCATCTCCACAGCCTGTTGTCACGGTAACACTCTTTCGTCTCATCCATCTCCTGGACGTTGAAGTGGTTGACGCATAGCAATCCATCTACACACACACTCACACAGACACACTTGTTGCTCTCTTCCTGGCTCAGTTTGATTGAGGCTAGAACAATAAAAGTCTTCAGTACCTTCCATAATAACCATGGCGATAATTAGTCTGAATAGGGGAACTTTCAGAGAACCCTTAGAGAGGTTTGGAGGGTTAGATTGTTTTTGTTTTCGCTGCAAAAAATATAGACTGGAGACAGGATGGAAGGAGAGCCACGTGTGTTATCAGTGTCTATTTACTGAATCAACGTGTTGCTGTGGATTCACATCACTGTAGAGATCAGTCAACCTCACAGCCAGAGGTTCCAAAATCTGAGGCAGAAAGGGAGCGATACGGAGAGAGAGACACACCAAATGAGACGGAAAGAGACAGCAATAGGGAGAGCGAGGCTGGTAGAGAGAGAAACCTCAGATCCGTCTCACAGGAGATTTAATTCAAATTTTGAGATATTAATTTGAATGACAGTGGACAATGGAGCTCTAGATAAGTTTGTTTCTTTCTCTCAGGCAGTGCAGAAAAGGTCATGTATTTCTTTGCAGAACGTGTGTGTGTGTTGACCTCACATGCGCTTGGTAGTGAGAACCAGCCATCAGCATAGTTGACCTCACATGCGCTTGGTAGTAGGAACCAGCCGTCAGCATTGTTGACCTCACATGCGCTTGGTAGTAGGAACCAGCCATCAGCATAGTTGACCTCACATGCGCTTAGTAGTAGGAACCAGCCATCAGCATTGTTGACCTCACATGCGCTTAGTAGTAGGAACCAGCCATCAGCATTGTTGACCTCACATGCGCTTGGTAGTAGGAACCAGCCATCAGCATTGTTGACCTCGCATGCACTTGGTAGTAGGAACCAGCCATCAGCATCGTTGACCTCACATGCGCTTGGTAGTACGAACCAGCCATCAGCATTGTTGACCTCACATGCGCTTGGTAGTAGGAACCAGCCATCAGCATTGTTGACCTCACATGCGCTTGGTAGTAGGAACCAGCCATCAGCATTGTTGACCTCACATGCGCTTAGTAGTAGGAACCAGCCATCAGCATTGTTGACCTCACATGCGCTTAGTAGTAGGAACCAGCCATCAGCATTGTTGACCTCACATGCGCTTGGTAGTAGGAACCAGCCATCAGCATTGTTGACCTCGCATGCACTTGGTAGTAGGAACCAGCCATCAGCATCGTTGACCTCACATGCGCTTGGTAGTACGAACCAGCCATCAGCATTGTTGACCTCACATGCGCTTGGTAGTAGGAACCAGCCATCAGCATTGTTGACCTCACATGCGCTTGGTAGTAGGAACCAGCCATCAGCATCGTTGAACTCACATGCGCTTGGTAGTAGGAACCAGCCATCAGCATCGTTGACCTCACATGCCCTTAGTAGTAGGAACCAGCCGTCAGCATCGTTGACCTCACATGCGCTTGGTAGTAGGAACCAGCCATCAGCATCGTTGACCTCACATGCGCTTGGTAGTAGGAACCAGCCATCAGCATCGTTGACCTCACATGCGCTTGGTAGTAGGAACCAGCCATCAGCATTGTTGACCTCACATGCGCTTGGTAGTAGCAACCAGCCATCAGCATCGTTGACCTCACATGCGCTTGGTAGTACGAACCAGCCATCAGCATTGTTAACCTCGCATGCACTTGGTAGTAGGAACCAGCCATCAGCATCGTTGACCTCACATGCGCTTGGTAGTACGAACCAGCCATCAGCATTGTTGACCTCGCATGCGCTTGGTAGTAGGAACCAGCCATCAGCATCGTTGACCTCACATGCGCTTGGTAGTAGCAACCAGCCATCAGCATCGTTGACCTCACATGCGCTTGGTAGTACGAACCAGCCATCAGCATTGTTGACCTCACATGCGCTTGGTAGTAGGAACCAGCCATCAGCATTGTTGACCTCACATGCGCTTGGTAGTACGAACCAGCCATCAGCATTGTTGATCTCACATGCGCTTGGTAGTACGAACCAGCCATCAGCATTGTTGACCTCACATGCGCTTGGTAGTACGAACCAGCCATCAGCATTGTTGACCAGCCATCAGCATTGTTGACCTCACATGCGCTTGGTAGTACGAACCAGCCATCAGCATTGTTGACCAGCCATCAGCATTGTTGACCTCACATGCGCTTGGTAGTACGAACCAACCATCAGCATTGTTGACCAGCCATCAGCATCGTTGACCTCACATGCGCTTGGTAGTAGGAACCAGCCATCAACATTGTTGACCTCACATGCGCTTGGTAGTACGAACCAGCCATCAGCATTGTTGACCAGCCATCAGCATTGTTGACCTCACATGCGCTTGGTAGTACGAACCAACCATCAGCATTGTTGACCAGCCATCAGCATCGTTGACCTCACATGCGCTTGGTAGTAGGAACCAGCCATCAGCATCGTTGACCTCACATGCGCTTAGTAGTAGGAACCAGCCGTCAGCATTGTTGACCTCACATGCGCTTGGTAGTAGGAACCAGCCATCAGCATCGTTGACCTCACATGCGCTTGGTAGTACGAACCAGCCATCAGCATTGTTGACCTCACATGCGCTTGGTAGTAGGAACCAGCCGTCTGCATTGTTGACCTCACATGAGCTTGGTAGTAGGAACCAGCCATCAGCATCGTTGACCTCACATACGCTTGGTAGTATGAACCAGCCATCAGCATTGTTGACCAGCCATCAGCATTGTTGACCTCGCATGCGCTTGGTAGTAGGAACCAGCCATCAGCATTGTTGACCTCACATGAGCTTGGTAGTAGGAACCAGCCATCAGCATCGTTGACCTCACATGAGCTTGGTAGTAGGAACCAGCCATCAGCATTGTTAGCCTCACATGCGCTTGGTAGTAGGAACCAGCCATCAGCATTGTTGACCTCACATGCGCTTGGTAGTAGGAACCAGCCATCAGCATTGTTGACCTCACATGCGCTTGGTAGTAGGAACCAGCCATCAGCATTGTTGACCAGCCATCAACATCGTTGACCTCACATGCGCTTGGTAGTAGGAACCAGCCATCAGCATTGTTGACCAGCCATCGGCATTGTTGACCTCACATGAGCTTGGTAGTACGAACCAGCCATCAGCATCGTTGACCTCACATGAGCTTGGTAGTAGGAACCAGCCATCAGCATTGTTGACCAGCCATCGGCATTGTTGACCTCGCATGCGCTTGGTAGTAGGAACCAGCCGTCAGCATTGTTGACCTCACATGAGCTTGGTAGTACGAACCAGCCATCAGCATTGTTGACCTCACATGAGCTTGGTAGTACGAACCAGCCATCAGCATTGTTGACCTCACATGCGCTTGGTAGTAGGAACCAGCCATCAGCATTGTTAACCTCACATGCGCTTGGTAGTAGGAACCAGCAATCAGCATTGTTGACCTCACATGCGCTTGGTAGTAGGAACCAGCCATCAGCATCGTTGACCTCACATGTGCTTGGTAGTAGGAACCAGCCATCAGCATTGTTGACCAGCCATCAACATCGTTGACCTCACATGCGCTTGGTAGTAGGAACCAGCCATCAGCATTGTTGACCAGCCATCAGCATTGTTGACCTCACATGAGCTTGGTAGTAGGAACCAGCCATCAGCATTGTTGACCTCACATGTGCTTGGTAGTAGGAACCAGCCATCAGCATCGTTGACCTCACATGCACTTGGTAGTAGGAACCAGCCATCAGCATTGTTGACCTCACATGCGCTTGGTAGTAGGAACCAGCCATCAGCATTGTTTACCTCACATGCGCTTGGTAGTAGGAACCAGCCATCAGCATTGTTTACCTCACATGCGCTTGGTAGTAGGAACCAGCCATCAGCATTGTTGACCAGCCATCAGCATTGTTGACCTCACATGAGCTTGGTAGTAGGAACCAGCCATCAGCATTGTTGACCTCACATGCGCTTGGTAGTAGGAACCAGCCATCAGCATCGTTGACCTCACATGCGCTTGGTAGTAGGAACCAGCCATCAGCATCGTTGACCTCACATGCCCTTAGTAGTAGGAACCAGCCGTCAGCATCGTTGACCTCACATGCGCTTGGTAGTAGGAACCAGCCATCAGCATCGTTGACCTCACATGCGCTTGGTAGTAGGAACCAGCCATCAGCATCGTTGACCTCACATGCGCTTGGTAGTAGGAACCAGCCATCAGCATTGTTGACCTCACATGCGCTTGGTAGTAGGAACCAGCCATCAGCATCGTTGACCTCACATGCGCTTGGTAGTAGGAACCAGCCATCAGCATTGTTAACCTCGCATGCACTTGGTAGTAGGAACCAGCCATCAGCATCGTTGACCTCACATGCGCTTGGTAGTACGAACCAGCCATCAGCATTGTTGACCTCGCATGCGCTTGGTAGTAGGAACCAGCCATCAGCATCGTTGACCTCACATGCGCTTGGTAGTAGCAACCAGCCATCAGCATCGTTGACCTCACATGCGCTTGGTAGTACGAACCAGCCATCAGCATTGTTGACCTCACATGCGCTTGGTAGTAGGAACCAGCCATCAGCATTGTTGACCTCACATGCGCTTGGTAGTACGAACCAGCCATCAGCATTGTTGATCTCACATGCGCTTGGTAGTACGAACCAGCCATCAGCATTGTTGACCTCACATGCGCTTGGTAGTACGAACCAGCCATCAGCATTGTTGACCAGCCATCAGCATTGTTGACCTCACATGCGCTTGGTAGTACGAACCAGCCATCAGCATTGTTGACCAGCCATCAGCATTGTTGACCTCACATGCGCTTGGTAGTACGAACCAACCATCAGCATTGTTGACCAGCCATCAGCATCGTTGACCTCACATGCGCTTGGTAGTAGGAACCAGCCATCAGCATTGTTGACCTCACATGCGCTTGGTAGTACGAACCAGCCATCAGCATTGTTGACCAGCCATCAGCATTGTTGACCTCACATGCGCTTGGTAGTACGAACCAACCATCAGCATTGTTGACCAGCCATCAGCATCGTTGACCTCACATGCGCTTGGTAGTAGGAACCAGCCATCAGCATCGTTGACCTCACATGCGCTTAGTAGTAGGAACCAGCCGTCAGCATTGTTGACCTCACATGCGCTTGGTAGTAGGAACCAGCCATCAGCATCGTTGACCTCACATGCGCTTGGTAGTACGAACCAGCCATCAGCATTGTTGACCTCACATGCGCTTGGTAGTAGGAACCAGCCGTCTGCATTGTTGACCTCACATGAGCTTGGTAGTAGGAACCAGCCATCAGCATCGTTGACCTCACATACGCTTGGTAGTATGAACCAGCCATCAGCATTGTTGACCAGCCATCAGCATTGTTGACCTCGCATGCGCTTGGTAGTAGGAACCAGCCATCAGCATTGTTGACCTCACATGAGCTTGGTAGTAGGAACCAGCCATCAGCATCGTTGACCTCACATGAGCTTGGTAGTAGGAACCAGCCATCAGCATTGTTAGCCTCACATGCGCTTGGTAGTAGGAACCAGCCATCAGCATTGTTGACCTCACATGCGCTTGGTAGTAGGAACCAGCCATCAGCATTGTTGACCTCACATGCGCTTGGTAGTAGGAACCAGCCATCAGCATTGTTGACCTCACATGCGCTTGGTAGTAGGAACCAGCCATCAGCATTGTTGACCTCACATGCGCTTGGTAGTACGAACCAGCCATCAGCATTGTTGATCTCACATGCGCTTGGTAGTACGAACCAGCCATCAGCATTGTTGACCTCACATGCGCTTGGTAGTACGAACCAGCCATCAGCATTGTTGACCAGCCATCAGCATTGTTGACCTCACATGCGCTTGGTAGTACGAACCAGCCATCAGCATTGTTGACCAGCCATCAGCATTGTTGACCTCACATGCGCTTGGTAGTACGAACCAACCATCAGCATTGTTGACCAGCCATCAGCATCGTTGACCTCACATGCGCTTGGTAGTAGGAACCAGCCATCAGCATTGTTGACCTCACATGCGCTTGGTAGTACGAACCAGCCATCAGCATTGTTGACCAGCCATCAGCATTGTTGACCTCACATGCGCTTGGTAGTACGAACCAACCATCAGCATTGTTGACCAGCCATCAGCATCGTTGACCTCACATGCGCTTGGTAGTAGGAACCAGCCATCAGCATCGTTGACCTCACATGCGCTTAGTAGTAGGAACCAGCCGTCAGCATTGTTGACCTCACATGCGCTTGGTAGTAGGAACCAGCCATCAGCATCGTTGACCTCACATGCGCTTGGTAGTACGAACCAGCCATCAGCATTGTTGACCTCACATGCGCTTGGTAGTAGGAACCAGCCGTCTGCATTGTTGACCTCACATGAGCTTGGTAGTAGGAACCAGCCATCAGCATCGTTGACCTCACATACGCTTGGTAGTATGAACCAGCCATCAGCATTGTTGACCAGCCATCAGCATTGTTGACCTCGCATGCGCTTGGTAGTAGGAACCAGCCATCAGCATTGTTGACCTCACATGAGCTTGGTAGTAGGAACCAGCCATCAGCATCGTTGACCTCACATGAGCTTGGTAGTAGGAACCAGACATCAGCATTGTTAGCCTCACATGCGTTTGGTAGTAGGAACCAGCCATCAGCATTGTTGACCTCACATGCGCTTGGTAGTAGGAACCAGCCATCAGCATTGTTGACCTCACATGCGCTTGGTAGTAGGAACCAGCCATCAGCATTGTTGACCAGCCATCAACATCGTTGACCTCACATGCGCTTGGTAGTAGGAACCAGCCATCAGCATTGTTGACCAGCCATCGGCATTGTTGACCTCACATGAGCTTGGTAGTACGAACCAGCCATCAGCATCGTTGACCTCACATGAGCTTGGTAGTAGGAACCAGCCATCAGCATTGTTGACCAGCCATCGGCATTGTTGACCTCGCATGCGCTTGGTAGTAGGAACCAGCCGTCAGCATTGTTGACCTCACATGAGCTTGGTAGTACGAACCAGCCATCAGCATTGTTGACCTCACATGAGCTTGGTAGTACGAACCAGCCATCAGCATTGTTGACCTCACATGTGCTTGGTAGTAGGAACCAGCCATCAGCATTGTTAACCTCACATGCACTTGGTAGTAGGAACCAGCAATCAGCATTGTTGACCTCACATGCTCTTGGTAGTAGGAACCAGCCATCAGCATCGTTGACCTCACATGTGCTTGGTAGTAGGAACCAGCCATCAGCATTGTTGACCAGCCATCAACATCGTTGACCTCACATGCGCTTGGTAGTAGGAACCAGCCATCAGCATTGTTGACCAGCCATCAGCATTGTTGACCTCACATGAGCTTGGTAGTAGGAACCAGCCATCAGCATCGTTGACCTCACATGCACTTGGTAGTAGGAACCAGCCATCAGCATTGTTGACCTCCCATGCGCTTGGTAGTAGGAACCAGCCATCAGCATTGTTTACCTCACATGCGCTTGGTAGTAGGAACCAGCCATCAGCATTGTTGACCAGCCATCAGCATTGTTGACCTCACATGAGCTTGGTAGTAGGAACCAGCCATCAGCATTGTTGACCTCACATGTGCTTGGTAGTAGGAACCAGCCATCAGCATCGTTGACCTCACATGCACTTGGTAGTAGGAACCAGCCATCAGCATTGTTGACCTCCCATGCGCTTGGTAGTAGGAACCAGCCATCAGCATTGTTTACCTCACATGCGCTTGGTATTAGGAACCAGCCATCAGCATTGTTTGTCAGTAAACTTTCCAAATGTCGACAAAATGAAATACGCTAGACAAGGTAGGATATTTTAGTGTCTGTAAAGTTTATTATGCGTGAAATGACGGTTGAAATACCTTTCTGCTCAAATATTGATGTAAACTTGGAGTCAAGCGATGATATGTTTTGTGGTCCTCCCACTACGACCCGGGAAACCACGCAGTTTATTTAACTACAGATGAAACCAGTTTTGATGAACTTCACAGGGTGGGGAAAGTGCACGGTGATCTTGATGCTGCTTTCCAATAAATATTGAGGGTCTTATTCTGGTGACTTGACGATCGATGCTTGACTGCCGTTTCACAAATAAAAATAATCTTGCTCTTTTTTTCCATTATAGGAATCTCATGTAGATACCCTACCCGCACTGTAGGCCTATCGCCGAGCTGTTGGCTAGAGCACACGTGCAAAGACCAGGCACATTCACTATATAACACAACATGCTTTGTGACAAAACCATCAGTAGTTGAAAATGTGATGGAAACCCATTTACTGACTTGTATTGTTTATTCGGTACATGGGAATTTAACTGCAAAAGTTATTCTTATGTGCACTACATCATCCCGCATATATTTTTAGCCACAAAAAGTATGTTTCATAGAAACAACTCTACTTGGAAAATGTACATTGTTTTTATCGGGATTTTGTCACCAATTGGATGGAAACCTTGCTAGTGTCTTCTCTCTTCACGTATTCACCGACATTTTCCTCTCGGGAGAGGAGAGTTTCCACACCTCAACTGTTTCTCTCTCTCAGGCGCCCAGAAACCACACAGAAACACACACACTCGATTCACAGCCAGGGACTAGGGGGACAGGGGAACCAGTAAAAAGAGTGAGAATGAGAGGACAAAGAACAGAAAAGTAATTTGATTTACTACAGAGGAAGTGGGTCATCAAACGTGCTGGGACAACTAAGAGGAAGACCAGTGTTGCTACAGGAAATAGTGCTAGGAAAGGTGGAACATGTGAAACGATTAGGTTGAGTTCTACTCCACTTCCTGGTATTGTTCATCCTAGCTAACTTGTGACTGTTTGCTTTGCTCTGACTCACCCAAAACACTTGTCACAAGTGCTTCTCTATCAAGACTAACTACTGTACATCACTCAGTGACCCACTGGAAGCCTCACTGTGTTGTCTTGGTGACCTCTCAGCCAACATCCGCTATCAGAGGTCAGTTTAGTACTGTG
Organism: Oncorhynchus mykiss; assembly: GCF_057628025.1. NCBI lineage: Eukaryota > Metazoa > Chordata > Actinopteri > Salmoniformes > Salmonidae > Oncorhynchus > Oncorhynchus mykiss. The sequence goes on along the minus strand of NC_143025.1, from coordinate 75,752,739 downwards.
TGCTGAGTGTACATATCAAGCTCTTTTACAATAAGAGAGTTGTGACCGCCAAGCAGAACAGACACATTGTACCTCCACATCCACATGTTGTTCTTTTTCAGTCATAAAAGCACTTGATGTTAAGTCTAGCCCAATGGCCGGCCCCATTGCTCAACACTGGCTTTTTACTAAAGTGCTCTGCTCTGATGAATTCTGTGTCATTCTGTCATGTCGTGTATTCTGTGATGTTCTGAAAGCGGGGGGGGGTAGTGTTGAGTGCTGTGAGAAAAAGTGGTCTATGAAATGTCTGTATAGTGGGTATGTGCATGAGGCTGGTGGGTGGGGTGGGGTTGTGGTGTGGTGTGGCCACCCTCCAGAAGGATGACTTGAGAAACCTGAAGTAGCTAATGAGCTGTGTAGATGACTGAACATGCGAGGGGTTCAGCTTCCACACAAGTTATTATTAGTGATTACCACGGCCGTAGAAATACCAACATTTCTCTCTCCCTCCCTGCATCCCCAATAATCTACAAATCTGTCTTGTGACCCATTCTCTTCTTTTAGGAACACGTTTCAGTTTAAAAATGTCACTTTTCTGCAGAACACATTTTGGTCTGTTTAGCTTAGTTATCTTACATGTGAATCACTACTACCTACAGCTACTGTACCACAGTAACTTATATCCAGCATGAGTTTAGCATTTGTTTTATTTTTCACCTGTCCCTCTTATCTCTCTCTCTCCAGTGTTCCTGTGTCATGCTTTACGACTGACAGTATATACGAGGTGTCGTCTCCGCAGGTGGACAGGGACAACAGGGAGGTGTTTGAGGGCCACGTGCTAACTGGCCTTGGCCAGGTGAGATCACTGTGCCGAGAGGACATACTCATGTACAGAGAGTATATCAAGAACAGGTACATGTGATGTGAGAGGCTCCATAACCATAGAAATAGAATGAATAGAATGGTCATCCCCATTAAAGTCAATGATGGCATAATGGGTGGACTGGTGGCCATTGTGAGTGTACCCATAAGGAGCAAAGCAGGAAGTAAAAGCAGGAAGTGTGCGATCAATCTGTGATGTGATCTGTTAAGTCAACTCAACTGACATGACAAAAAAAATAGATTCCATTGTAAGAGCCACATCAGTTAGCATCATTTGAATTAACATTCTACATTACCATGGAAATGATTTAATCAACAGACAGCCATTACAAGTGTACCCATGAGTTTACCAGTCATATTGCCAGGGTCAGAGATTCCAAGCCTGTTCTATTCATTCTATTTCTATGGCCATAACCAACTCGCAACCATCGATCAACCACATCTCAACGTTGGATCAACCACGCTCTTGACCACAGCCCCATTACCTGCAAGGAGAGTGGATTGTGGTTTCATGGTATACAGTGGACTCCCAATCAAAGGCTTCTCAGGCTGATGAGATGACCGTTAGTGAGTGTTTCCAGAAGAGGCAGGACAATATTCCGTTTGTTTTATGACTTCATATTTTTCAGTAGTTATTTTAGAGTGACAGCAGTAAAGGATGAAAACAGGTTATTTATTTCAGTTATTTTAGTCATGATCATGTATGGCTTCCAAGGTTAAACAAGTGTTTCATTGTTTTCTTTTTCTCTCTCTTGCCATTTTAAACACATCCCTGTTTTTTTTTAATGTAGCTTTTGAGTTTTACACACATTTAGCACAGCTGTCGTTTTTTCTGTTTGGATGTTGGACAAAATAAACGTATCATGTTTACAAAACTAATTGATTTAATTCCATTTCATATAAATAATGTTTTTTATTTAGCTTTCTTTAGAACAACTGCCTATCTAAATACTGACGGTGAATAAGTGTGTAGCGCCATTCTTTAACTTGTATATTTATTAAATGTCATGTAAATCTAAATGTGATGAGGTTTCATTGGTGAGTGGACTACAGTAGCATCCTTAGAGAACAAGACCAAGCCACACTCCTTCCGTCTCTTCTCTCCTTCCTATCCTCCACAGCTGTCACTAAAAGAACTGCACATGTCAGACACACACAAACAGTACTGTATACTCATTCATTGAGGATGATTTGTCTGGTTGTGACTTTGGTCTGCGTGCTCTACTGTTGTATTCATTTTGTTAATCTCTCAATCTTTTTGTCTCGCTCTGTCTCTGTGTCTCTCCCTCGCTCTCTGTCTCTCTGAGTGTGTGTGTGTGTGTCTCTCCCTCACTCTCGGTCTCTCTGAGTGTGTGTGTGTGTCTCTCCCTCGCGCTCTGTATCTCTGAGTGAGTGTGTCTCCCTCGCTCTCTGTCTCACAGTGTGCGTGTCTCCCTCGCTCTCTGTCTCTCTGAATGTGTGTGTGTGTCTCTCCCTCGCTCTCGGTCTCTGTGTGTGTGTGTGTCTCTCCCTCGCTCTGTCTCTCTGAATGTGTGTGTGTGTGTCTCTCCCTCGCTCTCTGTCTCTGAGTGTGTGTGTGTGTTTCCCTCGCTCTCTGTCTCTCTGAGTGTGTGTGTCTCCCTCGCTCTCTGTTTCTCTGAGTGTGTGTGTGTCTCTCCCTCGCTCTCTGTCTCTCTGAGTGTGTGTGTCTCTCCCTCGCTCTCGGTCTCTGAGTGTGTGTGTGTGTGTGTCCCTCGCTCTCTGTCTCTCTGAGTGTGTGTGTGTGTCTCCCTCGCTCTCTGTCTCTCTGAGTGTGTGTGTGTCTCCCCCTCGCTCTCTGTCTCTGTGTGTGTGTGTGTCTCTCCCTCGCTCTCTGTCTCTCTGTGTGTGTATGTCTCTCCCTCGCTCTGTCTCTCTGAATGTGTGTGTCTCTCCCTCGCTCTCTGTCTCTCTGAGTGTGTGTGTCTCTCTGTCTCGCTCTGTGTGTGTGTGTGTCTCTCCCTCGCTCTGTCTCTCTGAGTGTGTGTGTGTCTCCCTCGCTCTCTGTCTCTGAGTGTGTGTGTCTCTCCCTCGCTCTCGGTCTCTGAGTGTGTGTGTGTGTGTGTCCCTCGTTCTCTGTCTCTCTGAGTGTGTGTGTGTCTCCCTCGCTCTCTGTCTCTCTGAGTGTGTGTGTGTGTGTCTCCCTCGCTCTCTGTCTCTCTGTGTGTGTGTGTCTCTCCCTCGCTCTGTCTCTCTGAATGTGTGTGTCTCTCCCTCGCTCTCTGTCTCTCTGAGTGTGTGTGTCTCTCTGTCTCTCTGTGTGTGTGTGTCTCTCCCTCGCTCTGTCTCTCTGAGTGTGTGTGTGTCTCCCTCGCTCTCTGTCTCTCTGAGTGTGTGTGTTCTCTCCCTCGCTCTCTGTCTGAATGTGTGTGTCTCCCTCGCTCTCTGTCTCTCCGAGTGTGTGTCTCTCCCTCGATCTCTGTCTCTCTGAGTTTGTGTGTGTGTGTGTCTCCCTCGCACTCTGTCTCTCTGTGTGTGTATGTCTCTCCCTCGCTCTGTCTCTCTGAATGTGTGTGTGTGTCTCCCTCGCTCTCTGTCTCTCTGAGTGTGTGTGTCTCTCTCGCTCTCTGTATCTCTGAGTGTGTGTGTCTCTCTCGCTCTCTGTATCTCTGAGTGTGTGTGTCTCCCTCACTCTCTGTCTCTCTGAGTGTGTGTGTCTCTCTCGCTCTCTGTCTCTCTGTGTGTGTATGTCTCTCCCTCACTCTCTGTCTCTCTGAGTGTGTGTGTCTCTCACTCTCTGTATCTCTGAGTGTGTGTCTCCCTCACTCTCTGTCTCTCTGAGTGTGTGTGTCTCCCTCGCTCTCTGTCTCTCTGAGTGTGTGTGTGTCTCTCCCTCGCTCTCTGTCTCTCGGAGTGTGTGTGTGTGTGTCTCCCTCGCTCTCTGTATCTCTGAGTGTGTGTGTGTCTCCCTCGCTCTCTGTCTCTCTGAGTCTGTGTGTGTCCCTCGCTCTCTGTCTCTCTGAGTGTGTGTGTGTGTCTCTCTCGCTCTCTGTATCTCTGAGTGTGTGTGTCTCTCTCGCTCTCTGTATCTCTGAGTGTGTGTGTCTTCCTCACTCTCTGTCTCTCTGAGTGTGTGTGTCTCTCTCGCTCTCTGTCTCTCGGAGTGTGTGTGTGTGTGTGTCTCCCTCGCTCTCTGTATCTCTGAGTGTGTGTGTGTCTCCCTCGCTCTCTGTCTCTCTGAGTGTGTGTGTGTCCCTCGCTCTCTGTCTCTCTGAGTGTGTGTGTGTGTCTCTCTCGCTCTCTGTATCTCTGAGTGTGTGTGTCTCTCTCGCTCTCTGTATCTCTGAGTGTGTGTGTCTCCCTCGCTCTCTGTCTCTCTGAGTGTGTGTGTCTCTCCCTCGCTCTCTGTCTCTCGGAGTGTGTGTGTGTGTGTGTCCCTCGCTCTCTGTCTCTCTGAGTGTGTGTCTCTCCCTCGCTCTCTGTCTCTCTGAGTGTGTGTGTGTCTCTCCCTCGCTCTCTGTCTCTCGGAGTGTGTGTGTGTGTGTCTCCCTCGCTCTCTGTCTCTCTGAGTGTGTGTCTCTCCCTCGCTCTCTGTCTCTGAGTGTGGGTGTGATTCTCCCTCGCTCTCTGTCTCTCTGAGTGTGTGTGTCTCCCTCGCTCTCTGTCTCTCTGAGTGTGTGTCTCTCCCTCGCTCTCTGTCTCTGAGTGTGGGTGTGTTTCTCCCTCGCTCTCTGTCTCTGAGTGTGGGTGTGATTCTCCCTCGCTCTCTGTCTCTCTGAGTGTGTGTCTCTCCCCTGGGCTTCAGAGAGCTTTGCAGCCACTGACTTTCTCACAGATATAACACACATTCAGTTATACACACTCCACAAAGACACACACACCCTGGCCGCTGGTCCTTTCTCCCTGGCCTCTCTGTTCCTAGTGGTTAGAGGAATGAGAAGGAAGGGGGAGAGAAGGCGTGGAAGGAGGAGGGATGAACAGCCTGCTGCATATACCCGCATGTAGAGGAGAGGGAATGAAACCGAGAGTGAACATCTATTAGCTGTTATTAAGCACAGATTAAAGCTGAGGGAGAGAACGTGTGCTGGTGTCTGCCTGTCTCCCACATTTCTGGCCAGCGGGACAAAGCTGGGTGCCGAGAGAGATAGGATTAGCCAATCAGACAGAGAGAAACAACAACCATTAGGACAGCTCTTTATATACTTGGGCTTTCTGGTTTCCTTGTCTAGTGACATTATCAAAAAAATACCATTAGAGATCAGAAATCAGACCAAGCCCATGAGTGTACATGTGCTTGGGTAAACATGCCTCCCCTCTCTCCATACCACCTATTCTCCCTCTCTTTTTTCTTCACTGTAAAAGGCTGTTTGGCCTTAGGCATATACAGCTGTAGCAAGGTTAACAAGGTGGGCATTTATAGATTTCAGGATTAATATGTGTCTCAGGAGGCTGCTGGCACCTTAATTGGGGAGGATGGCCTCAGAAATGGCTGGAACAGAATAAATTGAATGGTATCGAACACATCAAACATGGGTTCCATGTGGTTGATGGCATTTAATTCCAGCCATTATTATGAGCCGTCGTCTCCTCGTGTGTGTGTGTGTGTGCGCGCGCGCGCTTATATGTGAGAATGAATGAGAAGCAGGGTCTTTAAATAAGCCTGTTTTTCTAAGATGTTTTTGAACCAAACAGCGGGTGTCAAATATCAGTGATTTGTTTTGGTCACACACCTCTCACTCGCCTGAAATGAATTAATCATCTGGAGCCAGCTACCTTTCATGGGGAGGCAATCCTGTTCAATTTGCATCCACAAAAACAGTTGATTAGTGGAACAGAGCTATGTGTAGCTCCCTCCATGCATGGTTAATCGTAGTAATCCTGCTGTGGTCACAGAATGACAGGAGAAGCTGCATGTTCTATAAAACTGACATCTCCCTCTCATTCCCTCTCTCCATTTCAACCATGAACTGCCTCCTCCTGCTCCACCTATTACATCCCACCTCTCGCTCTCTCTCTCCACGCTCTCTCTCCACGCTCTCTCTCTCGCTCTCTCTCCGCACTCTCCGCACTCTCTCCTCGCTCTCTCCTCTCGTACTCTATCCCACTCCTCTCTTTTCTCACTCTCACCCCCTCTTTCTCCCCAAATGTGTATTTCTCTTGCTCTCCTCTTACACACACACACAACTGTTAAAAGACCACTCAGGACGTTGTCACCATGTGATCCTCCCTACTTGTCACACTGTCCTCGGAGATTCAAAGCAGTGATCTCCATCTGGAGTGCATTATGTATGCTTTATGATTGACAACTCATGGTGCGATCATAACACACAGGAACTCAAGTCCTTCTGCTCACCCTCCGCCCCGTAGCACTCACTTCTGTCATCATGAAGTGCTTTGAGAGACTAGTCAAGGATCATATCACCGCCACCTTACCGGCCACCCTAGACCCACTTCAGTTTCCATAGCGCCCCAACAGCTCCACAGACGATGCAATCACCATCACACTGCACACATAAGTAGTCCTCTTGTCCAGATGTTAGAATGCTGTTCATTGACTACAGCTCAGAATTCAACACCATAGACCATCCAAGCTCATCATTAAGCTGGAGGTCCTGGTTCTCAACCCCTCCCTGTGCAACTGGGTCCTGGACTTTCTGACGGGCCGCCCCCAGGTGGTGAAGGTAGAAACATCTCCCCTTCACTGACCCTCAACACTGGGGCCCCACAAGGGTGTGTGCTCAGCCCTCTCCTGTCAGGAAAACAACCTCTCACTCAACATCAACAAAACTAAGGAGATGATTGTGGACTTCAGGAAACAGCAGAGTGAGCACCCCCCAATCCACATCGAAGGGTCAGCAGTGTAGAAGGTGGAATGTTTTAAGTTCCTGGGCGTACACGTCACAGACAAACTGAAATGGTCCACCCACACAGATAGTGTGGTGAAGAAGGCGCAACAGAGCCTCTTCAACCTCAGGAGACTGAAGAAATTTGGCTTATCACCAAAAACCCTGACAAACTTTTACAAATGCGCAATCGAGAGCATCCTGTCGGGCTGTATCAGCCTGGTACGGCAACTGCACCTCCCTCAACCACAAGGCTCTCCAGAGGGTGGCGCGGTCTGCACAACGCATCACCGGGGGCAAACTACCTGCCCTCCAGGACACCTACAGCACCCAATGTCACAGGAAGGCCATAAAGATCATCAAGGACAACAACCACCGAAGCCACTGCCTGTTCACACCGCAATCATCCAGAAGGCGAGTTCAGTACAGGTGCATAAAAGCTGGAACCGAGAGACTGAAAAACAGCTTCTATCTCAAGGCCATCAGACTGCTAAACAGCCATCACTAACTCCGAGAGGCTGACCACATTGAGACTCGATCACTGGACACTTTAATAAATGGATCACTAGTCACTTTAAACAATGCCACTTTAATAATGTTTACATATCTTACATTACTCATATCACATGTACAGTTGAAGTCGGAAGTTTACATACGCTTAGTTTGGAGTCATTAAAAGTTTTGGCAAGTCGGTTAGAACATCTACTTTATGCATGACACAAGTAATTTTTTCAACAATTGTTTACAGACAGTATAATTCACGTATAATTCACTGTATCACAATTCCAGTGGGTCAGAAGTTTACATACACTAAGTTGACTCTGCCTTTAAACAGCTTGGAAAATTCCAGAAAACGATGTCATGGCTTTAGATGCTTCTGATAGGCTAATTGACATCATTTGAGTCAGAGGTGTACCTGTGGATGTATTTTAAGGCCTACCTTCAAACCCAGTGCCTCTTTGCTTGACATCGTGGGAAAATCAAAAGAAATCAGCAAAGACCTCAGAAAAAAAGATTGTACACCTCCACAAGTCTGGTTCATCCTTGGGAGCAATTTCCAAACGTCTGAAGGTACCACATTCATCTGTACAAACAATAGTATGCAAGTATAAACACCATGGGACCACGTGGCCGTCATACCGCTCAGGAAGGTCTCCTAGAGATGAACGTACTTTGGTCCAAAATTCACCCAACTTATTGTGGGAAGCTCGTGGAAGGCTTCCCAAAACATTTGAACCAAGTTAAACAATTTAAAGGCAATGCTACCAAATACTAATTGAGTGTATGTAAACTTCTGACCCACTGGGAATGTGATGAAAGAAATAAAAGCTTAAATAAATGATTCTCTACTATTATTCTGACATTTAACATTCTTCAAATAAAGTGGTGACCTAAGACAGGGAATTTTTACTTGGGTTAAATGTCAGGAATTGTGAAAAACTGAGTTTAAATGTATTTGACTACGGTGTATGTAAACTTCTGACTTCAACTATATTTTATACCATCTTCTGCACCTTGCCTATGCCGCTTGGCCATCGCTCATCCATATATTTATATGTACATATTCTCATTCACCCCTTTAGATTTGTGTGTATTAGGTAGTTGTTGGGGATTTGTTGTTAGATTTGTGTGTATTAGGTAGATTTGGGGAATTGTTAGATATGACTGCACTGTTGGAACTAGAAGCACAAGCATTTCGCTACACTCGCATTAACATCTGCTAACCATGTGTGTGACCAATAACATTTTATTTGATTTCTGCCGATGTGAATTTCTTCATTTTACCATTGTAAACGGCAATTATTATCAGAAGATAATATGAATTTGTAACAAAATGTTTAAACACTTTTGGGCCACTGAAATGTTGTTTGTTCGAGTCTGGTCTGATCTGTGCTTGTTTGTCTCTCTACCTAAAACCAGAAATGCAAAAAATGAACTTTTGGAGAGAAAAATGTGTAAAATCTTAAGGATGACCACCAGATGAGCCAATGACGTGTGGGAGTAGTGACTGAGACAACTCTCCTTTAAGGGGAACATTTTGTCTGTCGGCCACATCTTCCCATCCACTGGTGCCACTACAGATAGATGAGTGAGAAAGGGAGAGCGAGGGATGGATCAAAATGTAAAGGGAATCATGATAAGAATGGCTCAGGAGAAAACAGACTGTTAGCGAGAAGGAGAATTTGAAAAAGAGGGGGTAAAGGCAGAGTAATAGAGAAAATAATGGAATGAAGGTGGAAGGGGAGAGGGAGAGAGAGAGGGAATGAAGTAGGAGAGTAAATGATGGTTAGAGGAGTATTTAGGTACAGCCGGTACGTGGCCTGGACATACAGCAGCAGGCTTGTTTCCCTGTACAGTACGGTACGTATATCCACTGTAATAGCTACAACAGGTGTTAGTGTTAGGTAATGAGTGTACGGTAAGCTTGGACACCCAGTGTGAATATTGGTTACCATGGTTGCCATTTAAACTGTTGTTGTGTGGACTGGGGAGTGTATTGCAGGCAGAGAGGAGCAGACCAGTTGATGTTGTACAAGAAGGACAAACAGCAGGATCTGTGTCCAGGGGAGGATGGATTGCTCTTACAACATGGTAACACGTGGAGCAGCACTGAGGGGGGTAGTGGTGGTGCTGTGTTGGAACTAGCTAGTCTCCCCACATAGCGATTAGACTGAGGCTATGAGAAGAGACCAGGGTTGGGGTCAATTCTAATTGAAGGTAGTCAATTCAGGAAGTGACTTGAATTTAAACTTCAAAAATTGGAGCAACTATTGAAATAAATAGCTTTTACTTTTCAGTGTTGTAACGAGCACAATGAGAGTCAGGAAGCAAGTACAGGGAGGGAGTGTTATAATGAATAAACAAAACAAACACCAACATGAAAACAGAGTCAATAACACCTGAGGAAAGAACCAAGGAGAGTGACAGATATAGTGAAGATAGTCAAGGAGGTGATGGAATCAGGTGAGTGTCATGAGGCGCAGGTGCGTGAGACAATGGTGGCAGGTGTGCGGGATAATCAGCAGCCTGATGACCTAGAGGCCGGAGAGGGAGTATAGGTGACTACCCCCTCCCCGACGCGTGGCTCCAGCCGCAGGGCGGCGTCAAAGGGGACGAACCCAGAGATCAGGAGCGGACTGGTCACCCATGCTGATGCGCGAGAACCTGTCGAGTCAGCTGGGGCACGGGAACCTAACAGATCGGTAGAGGTAGGGGAGCCTGGCGATCCGGCTGAGGCAGGGGATCCTGGGGAGCCTGACAAGCCGGCTCTGGCAGGGGAGCCTGGCGATCTGGTTGAGGCTTAAGGTGTTATTCTGTAACGAGCGCGCTGAGAGTCGGGACGCAAGTACAGGGAGGGAGTGTTATAATGAATAAACAAAACACCGACATGAAACAACGTCAATAACACCTGAGGAAAGAGCCAAGGGGAGTGACAGATATAGGGAAGATAATCAAGGAGGTGATGGAGTCCAGGTGAGTGTCATGAGACGATGGTGACAGGTGTGCGGGATAATCAGCAGCCTGATGACCTAGAGGCCGGAAAGGGAGTATATGTGACAAGTGTTTTGAGAAGTTATTGAAAATAGATTTCCCTTTTCAGTTATTGAATTGATATTTCAGTTTTCGGAAATGTCTGAGTGACTGGCTTTAATTTGAGATCAGTAGCTGGTTAGATCACAGGACCTAGACAGGGTGCAGACAGGCACGGGGCATTTGGTTCTTTGATTCAAGCTAGTGATATCTTAGGAGCTGATAGTAAGCCACTCTTTATTAGCTGCTGATGCATACATGTGGTATTTTACCTGGCTGACAACACCTACATTCCCACACAGTATGGCAGCCAGAGCTGATGTTCTCAAGAACGATCAGTCCTAATTGCCTACAGGTGTGAATGAGTGAGTGGGCAGTGTGGAGTATTTGAATTTAGAAAACGCTCTGTTATTAAAATACTTTTTCTGCTGAATGAATTAATACAACTGTGTACTCCACCATATTGTCTATTTCTTGTCTTCTGTCAATGATCGAGACAGGTGTCTGTCATCATGACATGCAGCCCTTTGGGGTGGACACCCGCTGTCTTGATCAATGAGAGAAGACTTGAATTAGACAAGATGATGACGCGAGCCTACCAGAAGAGCTAAATGCCTTTTATGCTCGCTTTGAGGCAAGCAGCGCTGAAGCATGCATGAGAGCACCAGCTGTTCAGGACGACTATGTAATAACGCTCTTGGTAGCCGATGTGAGCAAGACCTTTATACAGGTCAACATTCACAAAGCTGCGAGCCAGATGGATTACCAGGACGTGTACTCAAAGCATGCGCAGACCAACTGGGAAGTGTCTTCACTGACATTTTCAACCTCTCCCTGACCGAGTCTATAATACCTATGTTTCAAGCAGACCACCATAGTCCCTGTGCCCAAGGAAGCAAAGGTAACCTGCCTAACTGATTACCGCCCCGTAGCACTCACGTCGGTAGCCATGAAGTGCTTCTAAAGGCTGGTCATGGCTCACATCAACAGCATCCTCCCGGATACCCTAGACCCATTTCAATTTTGCATACCGCACCAACAGATCCACAGATGATGCAATCTCAATTGCACTCCACAATGCCCTTTCCCACCTGGACAAAAGGAACACCTATGAGAGAATGCTGTTCATTGACTACAGCTCAGCATTCAACACCATAGTGCCCACAAAGCTCATCACGGAGCTAAGGACCCTGGGACTAAATACCTCCCTCTGCAACTGGAGGCTGGACTTCGTGACGGGCCACCCCCAGGTGGTGAGTGTAGGCAACAACACGTCAGCAACTCTGATCCTCAACACTGGGGCCACTCAGGGTTGTGTGCTTAGTCCCCTCCTGTACTCACTGTTCACCCACGACTGCGTGGCCAAACACGACTCCAACACCATCATTAAGTTTGCTGACGACACAACAGTGGTAGGCCTGATCACCGACAACGATGAGACGGCCTATAGGGAGGAGGTCAGAGACCTGGCAGTGTGGTGCCAGGACAACAACCTCTCCCTCAATGTGAGCAAGACAAAGGAGCTGATCATGGACAACAGGAAAAGGAGGGCCGAGTGAAGCAGGTAGAGAGTTTCACGTTCCTTGGTGTTCACATCACCAACAAACTATCATGGTCCAAACACTTCAAGACAGTCGTGAAGAGGGCACGACTAGACCTTTTCCCCCTCGGGAGACTGAAAATAACTGGCAAGGGTCCCCAGATCCTCAAAAAGTTCCAAAAATTGTCAGACTCCAGTCACCCAAGTCATACATAGACTGTTCTCTCTGCTACCGCACGGCAAGCGGCACCGGAGCGCCAAGTCTAGGACCAAAAGGTTCCTTAACAGCTTCTACCCCCAGGCCATAAGACTGCTGAACAGTTAATAAAATGGCCACCGGATTACTCGCTGTTTATTATCTATGCATAGTCACTTCACCCCTACATACATATACCAATGACCTCAACTAACCTGTACCCCCGCACACTGACTCGATACCGGTACCCCCTGTATATAACCTCATTACTAACCTGTACCCCCGCACACTGACTCGATACCGGTACCCCCTGTATATAACCTCATTATTGTTATTTTATATTTTCTTAACTCTTTCTTGAACTGCACTGTTGCTTAAGGGCTTGTAAGTAAGCATTTCACGGTAAGGTCTACACTGTTGGTTAAGGGCTTGTAAGTAAGCATTTCACGGTAAGGTCTACACTGTTGGTTAAGGGCTTGTAAATCAGCATTTCACGGTAAGGTCTACACTGTTGGTTAAGGGCTTGTAAGTAAGCATTTCACGGTAAGGCCTACACTGTTGGTTAAGGGCTTGTAAGTAAGCATTTCACGGTAAGGTCTACACTGTTGGTTAAGGGCTTGTAAGTAAGCATTTCACGGTAAGGTCTACACTGTTGGTTAAGGGCTTGTAAGTAAGCATTTCACAGTAAGGTCTACACTGTTGGTTAAGGGCTTGTAAGTAAGCATTTCACGGTAAGGTCTACACTGTTGGTTAAGGGCTTGTAAGTAAGCATTTCACGGTAAAGTCTACACTGTTGGTTAAGGGCTTGTAAGTCAGCATTTCACGGTAAGGTCTACACTGTTGGTTAAGGGCTTGTAAGTCAGCATTTCACAGTAAAGTCTACACAGGTATTCGACACGTGACAAATAAAGTTTGATTTGATGGGGCGTAGACATTGATGGATTTTCTTCATGAAACAAAAAAATATTTGTTTTAACGTATGGAGCCAATTCAAACGGACCCCCTGCAGCTAGACAACGACATTCCATGAGACTCCTGTTTCCACCAGTTGAGGACGAAGACAGTATCTCCAAGCTAAGGTTGGTCATAAATTATCTGTGCTACACCAAACAGTACCTATCCTGTAACTCCCAGTAATGGATACCAAAGCTCTTTGGTTAAATCACATTGCAGGTGTCTATGGGGGCATCGAGATGCTTTGGGAGCGGACTCCAGCTCCCTGCGACGCAGTGCAGAGACGGTGTTTGTTGGCTAGATAGGAGTATTTAAAATAACTAAAACAATCGTTCATGCTCTAACTTTTGTGAAAATATTGAACTATAATAAAATGCCTTTTCTAAACTGGTGATCTGTAACTGAACTGTGCAGGGAACATGATAGGCCATTATTTGAGGTTGAAATCCTTCTCAATAAACAGAAGGAGGCGTAGTCTACATAGAGCCTGTTTAAATATACGGACGCATATTACTCAAACATAAACTTGCGTACTTGCTATGTCTCGACCACTACCTCCGGAGGTAGCACGACATTCGCACGACTGTTGCCTCCCTTGAAGCTGGGCAGTCTAAACAGAAATGTGTTGTTGAGCCAACACTCCTACAGTACAAGTGGTAATAGCAGAGCAATGTTGAAACAGCTGAAATGTATATTTTTCTGATATTTGAGACTTGTTTTATTAAGCTTTACCTGAAATTAAAGTAACAGCATGTTACATTCTGAAATTGTCACAATAGCTGCCGGCTGCACTGAGCCAAGTAAAACGAAGTAAGCCCATGGAAACATTAAAACCCTTTACACAGACAGACAACTGCGATTGGACAATAAAACCGACAGGGCTGAGCTCTCTGTATGCAGGGTTGCATTGTGTCGGCCTTTGCAGCTTTAATTAAAAACTTCTTCAGGCTAGGGTCCTTTTTTCTCAATTTCCGTCTGAATGACGTGCCCAAAGTAAACTGCCTGTTGCTCAGGCCTTGAAGCCAGGATATACATATATATTTTTCCATTAGAAAGAAGACACTTTGAAGTTTGTAGAAATGTTAAAATAATGTAGGAGACTATAACACAATAGATATGGTAGGAGACAATCCAAAGAAAAACCAACCGGAATTAATTTTTTTGAGAGTCAATGCTCTTACAATGGAAAGTATAAGGAAATAATGAAATCTAGCTCCCAGTATGCAATTCCTATGGCTTCCACTGGGTGTTGACACTCAATGTTCAATGTTTCAGGCAAAATTATTAAGAATAATGAGTTTTACTTCAGGGACACAGTCTTCGAAATTTGTGTGTGCGAGTGCCATGAAGACAACGCGCACCTGCTAATATTGGATTCCTATTGAACATACTTCTTTCCATATGAAATGTTATAGTTTGATTACATTTTAGGGTATCTGAGTATTAAATAGAAACTTATTTTGACTTGTTGAAACAAAGTTTAGAGGTAGATTTTTGTATTCCTATCTTGGCATGTTGAACGAGAGGATTACTGAAATCGATGGCGCAAACTAATTGATTTTTTGGGATATCAAGAAGGATTTTATCTAACAAAACGACACTATATGTTATAGCTGGGACCCTTTCGATGACAAATCAGAGGAAGATTTTCAAAAAGTAAGTGAATATTTAATGACTATTTGTGAATTTTTTAGGGCATGTAAACCCTACTGTAAATCAGACAGGGCAGTTAGATGAACAATAATTTCAGCTTTCAACCGATATAAGATACTTCTGTATGTACAGAAATGTTTAATATCCATAATTTTTATGATTATTTATTTGAATTGCGTGTCCTCCAGTTTCACTCGAAGTTGTCCTGCTAGCGGGACGCCTAGCCTGAAGAAGTTTTAATTTAAAGATACTCATACAGCATGTTATCACTATTGTTTTGATTATTTCCAGTCAATCATTTTGGATTAAAAAGGCCCAGGTAGTCTAGCCACCGGAAGTTTGAATATAAACCAAATTTGATAACATTCACATTTTCTCAGAACACAAATAAATGGGCCTATTTTAGGCAATAAATACATACACTAGTATGTGGACACCCCTTCAAATGAGTGTATTCAGTAATTTCAGCCACATCCGTTGCTTACAGGTGTATAAAATTGAGCACACCGCCATGCAATCTCCATGGACAAACATTGTCAGTAGAATGGCCCATACTGAAGAGCTCAGTGACTTTCAACGTGGCACCGTCATATGATGCCACCTTTTCTAACAAGTCAGTTCCTCAAATGTCTGCCCTGATAGAGCTGCCCCGGACAACTGTAAGTGCTGTTATTGTGAAGTGAAAACTTCTAGGAGCAACAATTGCTCAGTTGCGAAGTGATAGGCCACACAAGCTCACAGAACGGGAGCTATGAGTGCTGAAGAGTGAGGCGCATAAAAATTGTCTGTCCTCGGTTGCAACACTCACTACCGAGTTCCAAACTGCCTCTGGAAGCAATGTCAGCACCAGAACTGTTCGTTGGTAGCTTTATGAAATGGATTTCCATGGCCGAGCAGCCACATACAAGCCTAAGATCACCATCCGCAATACCAAGCGTCGCCTGGAGTGGTGTAAAGCTCGCCTCCATTGGGCTCTGGAGCAGTGGAAACGCGTTATCTGGAGTGCTGAATCACGCTTCACCATCTGGCAGTCTGACTGAGGAATCTGGGATTGGCAGATGCCAGGAGAACGCTACATGCCCAAATGCATAGTTCCAACTGTAAATTTTGGTGGAGGAGGAATAACGGTCTGGGCTGTTTTTCATGGTTTGGGCTAGGCCCCATAGTTCCAGTGAAGGGAAATCAGCGTACAATGACATTCTAGATGATTCTGTGCTTCAACTTTGTGGCAACATATCGGGGAAGGCCCTTTCCTGTTTCAGCATGACAATGCCCTCATGCACAAATCGAGTTCCATACAGAAATGGTTTGTCGAGATGGAAGAACTTGAATGGCCTGCACAGAGCCCTGACTTCAACCCCATCGAGCACCTTTGGTATGAATTGGAACACTGAATGTGAGCCAGGCCTAATCGCCCAACATCAGTGCCCAACCTCACTAATGCTCTTGTGGCTGAATGGAAGCAAGTCCCAGCATCAATTTTCCAACGTCTAGAGGAAAGCCTTCCCAGAAGAGTGGAGGCTGTTATAGCAACAAAGGGGGGACCAACTCCATATTAATGGCCATGATTATGGAATGATATGTCCGATGAGCAGGTGTCCACATATTTTTGGTAATGTAGTGCAGCTTAGGCTGTAAAAACATGACTTGACGTTTTCGCAGGCTCACTACTCCCGAGTGGTGCAGATTTCTAAGGCATTGCATCTCAGTGTTAAAGGCGTCACTACAGACCCTGGCTCGATTCCAGGCTGTATCACAACCGGCCGTGATTGGGAGTCCCATAGGGCCCGTTGTCCGGTTTAGTGTTTGGCCGGGGAAGGCCGTCATTGTAAATAAGAATTTGTTAACTAACTTAGCTAGTTAAATAAAGGTTGAATAAAAATAAAGATGGGATCAGAGCGCTAGCTTCCCCAGTCTACCTCCAGCTGTGGTTGTTATCAGTAGGCTATACTTGATCAGACTATTAGGTGGCATTATGTTCTGCTCTAGAGGAGATCTGCATGGGGGAATGGGCCAAAATACCAGCAACAGTGTGTGAAAAACTGGTGAAGACTTACAGAAAACGTTTGACCTCTGTCATTGCCAACAAAGGGTATATAACAAAGTATTGAGATAAACTTTTGTTATTGACCAAATACTTATTTTCCACCATAATTTGCAAATAAATTCATTAAAAATCCTACAATGTGATTTTCTGGATTTTTTTTCTAATTTTGTCTGTCATAGTTGAAGTGTACCTATGATGAAAATTACAGGCAACTCATCTTTTTAAGAGGGAGAACCTGCACAATTGGTGGCTGACTAAATACTTTTATGCCCCACTGTATGTATGGTCAATTTGAGCAGCAGACCAAGAATGTTGTGTTGCCAGCCACAACGAAGGGTAAGGCAGGGTTGTAACGTGAATTGGAAAGTGAAAAGCCACTCCGTTCCTCAGAATCTCGTAGTGGTAATAGTGGACCAAAAAGGATGGTTAGGTTACCACATCTAGAAAGCCGTACACGGAGAATGCAGTTTCAACACAAGCACACACATCGACACACGCACACAAATGTATCCTGACACACACGCTCCCTCTTACACCTTTCAGGACTGGATTACTTTGACTAGTGCCTATCCGCAACCAGTAACTTTCTGATATAAGAAATGTGCCATTTCATCTTTTTTACTTCAAGAAAGAGTCTGTAACCAAGTGAAATTAGCATTAGTCCGACTGTGATCTGTTTGGCCTTGCGCTGAGCAGGGCGCTGTGAAGTCTTCATGGGCAGAGAGCCGCTGCATGGTCTACACGTTTAATCTTGAGCGTGTGATCGCGGTCGGCCTTCTCATGTCTGCATCTCTCCTCTCTCTTTCTCTCTCTCTCTCTACAGTATGTGACCTGACGTCACTTGGGTTTAATAGCGCTCCACCGCTTGCAAACGTCAGTCTTTACCGTTCTGGCTCTCGCGCTCTTGTCCCTCTCCCCCGCGCCAGTCAATGCTTCAGGTCGCACCTGCCCTTGGTGTCTCGCCTATGCGAGGGAAACGGAACAAAGCCGAGGGCTTTACCTGAGCTATTTCGAGGAAAGAGACAGTTGTGATTTTCTACAAATACGTTTTTTCCGAAAGCTCTGTGTAAAACGGAGAGGTATGTAATCTACATCACAATTTCACATGGAAACTAAAACTCGGTGAAAAGACGATGTGCTACTTTATTGAGTTTTGATAATATTGTGTATCAGTTTGTTTCGTTATTGGGAGTTAAGTGGGACAGGGGTGCATTTTTATCCACGATCATAGCCTATTATTCCGTTTCAAGTTTCAGCACCATGGATAGCTCCTCGGGCACTGCTCTTCATGCGGTCTCAAAAGTTGGACACAAGCTTTTTGATAATATTACCGTGATGTAATAACAGTTTTAGATCTGTCTTTTATGAGTTTTTCATGATTCAGGTTTGGCGTTTTTAGCCGCTGCATGAGTTGCCCACGTTTCCGCACCACGGATAGCTCCTACCCTGCTGTCTCTAGGCATTGCATATTTTTACATATGGCAATTGTGAAACTAAACTGCAATCTCTCTCTCTCTGTGTCATTTTCTCTTCAGGAGGGAAAAGGTGACACATGCGCAGACATGAACGAGACTTTCCTCGGTAACGACACTGTGGCGACAGCCACGTTGGCTGGAAAGGCTTTCCCGTGTATGGAGGCCAACTATCCAGAGAGAAACGGCAGCCTGGAACTCTCCGCCGCCCCGCAGGACTTCCCCATCAACCCGTGGGACATCATGCTTTGCATGTCGGGCACCGTCATCGCCTGTGAGAACAGCATCGTGGTGGCTATCATCTTCTATACGCCCACCCTGCGCACCCCCATGTTCGTTCTCATAGGGAGCCTGGCCACTGCGGATTTACTGGCAGGCATGGGATTAATCCTCAACTTCGTGTTCCAGTACGTCATCTCCTCAGAGACCATCAGTCTTATTACTGTTGGGTTCCTAGTGGCCTCCTTCACGGCGTCCATCGGTAGCCTGCTGGCTATAACGGTGGACCGGTACTTTTCTCTCTACAACGCACTGACTTACTTCTCGGAGAAGACGCTCCACTATGTGCACCTGATGCTGGCGGGCACGTGGGGCGTGTCTATGTGCCTGGGCCTGCTACCCGTGCTGGGCTGGAACTGTCTGGACGACCCGAACTCGTGCAGCATCGTGCGCCCGCTCACTCGCAGCAACGTGACATTGTTGGCGGTCTCCTTCTTCGTCATCTTCATACTCATGCTGACTCTCTACTTCAAGATCTGCAAGATCGTATGCCACCACGCGCACCAGATCGCTCTTCAGAAGCACTTCTTCACTGCCTCGCACTACGTGGCCACCAAGAAGGGCGTGTCCACGCTGGCCATCATCCTGGGCACCTTCGGCGCGAGCTGGCTGCCCTTCGCTATTTACTGCCTGGTGGGAGAGCGCGAGTACCCGTTGGTGTACACGTACGCCACGCTGCTTCCGGCCACCTACAACTCCATGATCAACCCAATCATCTACGCCTACCGCAATGCCGAGATCCAGCGCTCGCTCTACGTCCTTTTCTGCGGCTGCTTTCAGACCAACGTAGCCTACCGCTCCAGGTCACCCAGTGAAGTTTAGAGGGGTGCTGAGTGAACTCTGATGACAGTGTGTTTGTGTGTTGGCCACCGACAATTCTTTTTCAGTTGACTGTAAATGCTTCAAACAAGTGGATTCGGCGCTCAAATGTATATCTAACATAAGCATCTGCACTTTATTGCAACTGAAGACCAGGACACAGTCCGTCTGAAATGCTGTGAACAAGAACTTTTGTGATGAAAGAAAAACGTCATCGTGAATGTATTTATATTAAAAAAATATGAAAAAAACTAGCACTTTATTATGTATTTGAAATGCCAAAGCAGTATTGCATAGGCCTATATATATATATATATATGTTGGAGTTGTACTTTGTATTTGTCAGTAATGTGGGTAATTTTCTATTTTGTAAAGGTGTCTATATTGTACATTTTATAAGAGATGAGTATATGAATAAAATGAGAAAATAAGAACTGAATCAGTGAGCGCCACACGTGTTTGGTTGCCACGTGTTTCTCTAAAAGTGACCTCGTGCTGCATCTGTCTTTTCACTCGGTGTTTTCCTTTCTCCTCCCTCCATGACCATCTCCCCCCCTGGGTGGCTGTTTAGTTAGGCTAATGGAACATTGACTCAGTCAGTGCCGAAGAATGGCTTCAATTTGCACCCAGACATATTCAAAACGTGTTTTCTCAAAGTGTGTGCATATGCGAAAGAGAGAGAGAGAGACACACACAATTGTGCATTGATAGAGTAGACCTACATTACGTGCATTTGCCCACTAGACGGTTCCAATTGATGTAATCCCTGTGGTGGAAAAAATAACCAATTGTTATACTTGAGTAAAAGTAAAGATACTTAAATAGAAAATATAAAACTCACCTTGTAAAATATTACTTGAGTAAAAGTCAAAAGTATTTGGTTTTAAAAATAAACTTAAGAAAGAAAAGTAATTGCTAACATATACTTAAGTATCAAAAGTAAAAGTATGAATCATTTCCAATTCCTTATATTAACCAAACGATACCATTAATAAAAAAAATAACAAGTTCATTCACAGATAGCCAGGGGCGCACTCCAACACTCAGACATCATTTACAAAGAAGCCTGTACAGTACCAGTCAAAAGTTTGGACACACCTACTCATTCACAGGTTTTTCTTTATTTTTACAATGTTCTACATTGTAGAATAACAGTGAAGACATCAAAACTATGAAATAACACATGTGTAATCATCATCATCCAAAAAAAGTGTTAAACAAATCTAAACATATTTTATATTTGAGATTCTTCAAAGTAGCCATCCTTTTCCTTGACAGCTTTGCACACTCTTGGCATTCTCTCAACCAGCTTTACGAGGAATGCTTTTCCAACAATCTTGAAGGAGTTCCCACATATGCTGAGCACTTTTGCCTGCTTGCCCTTCACTCTGCTGTCAAACTCAGCCCAAAACATCTGAATTGGGTTGAAGTCCAATGATTGTGGAGGCCAGGTCATCTGATGCAGCACTCCATCACTTTCCTTCTTGGTCAAATAGCCCTTACACAGCCTAGAGGTGTGTTTTGGTCATTGTCCTGTTGCAAAACAAATGATAGTCCCACTAAGCGCAAACCAGATGGGATGGCGTATCACTGCAGAATACTGTGGAAACCATGCTGGTTAAGTGTGCCTTGAATTCTAAATAACATTGCTTGTGTTTCTTGGCCCAAGTAAGTCTCTTATTTTTATTGGGGTCCCTTAGTAGTGGTTTCTTTGCAGCAATTTGACAATGAAGGCCTGATTCACGCAGTCTCCTCTGGGACAGTCAGTGACTGGAAACAAATATTGGGAAATGAGTCAAGCACGGCTGTTAGTTACTGTACGTTGGTAGTGGTATACTTAATTACATCTAGCATTAGCCAAAAGGACAAGGCGTTCCAACATCACAGTCACAGCTGCGCTGAACAAACCCTCTGTATTGGGCAGACCCACGGTGTCGGTAATGTAACTCTGTACGGACACATCCACTTTGGTTTGATACGATAATGTTATTAACGATATTAGCCTATATGACCACATGCAATGAGAAAGGTCTACCACACATGCATAAGATAGCCTCACTGAACTAGACTGATATGCTAATGTTCACCAGATATTCATTTTGGTTATCTAGCATGACAAACTTTTTAATATTCCAGTGAAAGTGATTGCCCAATCTCTCTCTGTGTGTGTGGCCCCATTGATACCCTACTTATGAGGCAGTCTGGTGGTGCATCACTCCTTCGGGATGACTCCTGATAACCACTGATTAAACCGAACAGGAGTCTGCGCAGCCTCGGAACGCTCCCGCACAATAGTTTATCTGCAAGCCTGTTTAAACAGACATCCATCCCTCGCGGTGATGACGTCCAACGGCCGCGAGGGATGGAGGACGAGCGTCCCAGGACTCTGCTTGAACAATCATAAATCTCTCCTACTCGTGAATGGCTTTAACACGCGCTTCCCAACTGTGTTCCTCTAATTACTGTTGACGTGACTGATTCACAAGTTTTCCTCTCGGTTTTTTGAATTGTAGGCTATTACCCGGTTTGATTTGGTTATTCGGCAGTAGGCCTAGGCTTAACGTCACATCAGTCCTGAGGGCCACAGACTTATCGAAAGTCGATCGATATAAGATCGCACCTTTGACGTTTGTGCTCTGTGTGGTGCAATGAGAACTGGAGGAAAGGTTGCCGCACGCAGGTAATGGACCGTGTAGTTTGAGATGTTTGTTCATTGTAGTGAAATCTGTACCTGGACAGATGTTCCATCTTTTTTTAACCGAGTCAAGTCACTTAAGGGTGTCCTCATCCAAAGTGCTCTGCCTTGCCGCCTGTTTGTTTGCGCTTTATAACATCGCAGAGTCATCGCTTTATAACTCGCTCATGCGTAGGCGGGCCTAACTAAATAACAACCACACCACAGACTCGACAGGGGACACTTTTGTGAAGGCTACAGCACAAAGCTGGATGAAGTCTCAGATTGTGAGTGAGAGCAGCAGTGACAACCAATGTATTCTTCTCTTGAAGGCAGGAGGTACTCTAAGATCCACTCCTACATTTCACTAGTCCCCTCTTCAATCCACCGCTGTTGAGGTTTTATTCAGTTGTCTCACTGCACGGACTTGCATTATTATGGCCATGCGGACACATACAGACTAAGTTAATTGCTCAGTACTAAAATCATGTTCAGTGTAAGTAGGTTGGGTGCTGTCCGTGGTGCTGAAGATGCATTGCGCTCTAGTGGTGCTGAATGGACTGCACAATCTGCTAGTTCTCTAATGTCAAACCACTGTATACAATTTTGCTCTCTCTGTGCCTCTCTCTCTCTCGCTTAGTTAGTGTTACCTACATTTCCAACTCTACATTAACGTTACCCACATTAAACCAGTCGGTGACTGCTGTGCTCAGACTCTTGTATGAAAGTCATTACCTAATGAAGGTGGAAGGAGGTAGGGCTGGAGAGAGAGGGTGTTATGTAATCCCGGGCACAGTAGCACTCAGTGCAATCTCTATGTTTGCTCAGAGACACAGTATTAATACTCAACTTGAATTAGCATTATGGGAGAATGTAATGCTAATGTTACTGATGATGGAGCTATTACACATCACAGATACAGTATAGTACTGTACAGATGCAGGATCTATATTTGATTACCCTGTTGCAGGAGAACCTTCCTGCAATACAGGACATTTTAAACTTGTATTTGAGGCTTTAAAAGGCTTCTGAAGTTTGTAATTTTTACTTTGAAATGTCAGACTTGATTTTCCCTTACGAAAAATGTATCAACCCCTACAAAAATGTCCATTAAATATAATGCACATAATAATTCACATTTCCTGTTGCTGCAGGATTATTTTCCTTATATAGAAAACGGGCTCAAATGAAGGTCCAACATCTGTAGTTGGTTTCTCTGATTTACTTAGGTGTGTATATGTTTATTGCCTGGATTCCACTGAAACATCAGTAAAACAGAGTGCTATTCAGTTTGCATTCCAGGCTGCTATTCCCCTGATATGCTGTGTGGCTTTCTGTTTCGTCAAGATCTGCTGCCTTCCATAAAGAGCTAGTTGATCTGATTGAGTGATTATTTGTCTCTGGGGTGCTTCAGGACAGTATAGTTGTTGGTTCCTTCTGCTGCATAGGATGTCCATCCCTCGGTGAAATGGTCGAGGTGACATGCTGGAAGATTGTGTGACTTCTCTGTCGATACCAAGCGATTGGTCTACTGATTGTGTTATGATCAGTCCACCTCCTCTCTCTTGGGATCAATGTGCTCAACACACACACACACACACACACACACACACACACACACACACACACACACACACACACACACACACACACACACACACACACACACACACACACACACACACACACACACACACACACGCACACACACACACACACACCAGGGTCTCAGTAATTGTCTCAGACAGGCAAGCAGGCTAGGTTATATCCAGTGTCCACATCTCCTGTGTTGAACAGCCCTGTTACCTCCTTCCCCCGCATCTGTCTGTACAAACAAACTGTGCGCGTATGTGCGTGTGTGTTTACTCAGAGCTTGTTAGTGTGTTCTGGCTCCTTCCAGAATCTGACAGGGTACTGTTTGTGACCCCCTCCCCATCCCCCTGAGTGGTGTGATGCGTGTTTATGAGTGTGTGTGATTACATGTGTACAAATATCTTTAGAACTGCTCTCAGCAAGACACAGCATGATAGGCCAGTCAATATTATATGATTGCAGTTTCATCATGTTAGAGCCTCAGGTTTTCCCTTGGTCTTCCCTGCCCCACCCCCATCTGCAATGGCTGAGCAAGGAATGTGAATCCCAGAGGGGAGATGGAACGACTAATGAAGAGGCAGTAAAGAAGGTGTGTGTGTTTACTCAGAGCTTGTTAGCGTGTTCTGGCTCCTTCCAGAATCTGACATGGTACTGTTTGTGCACCCCTCCCCAGCCCCATGTGTGGTGCGGTGTCATATCATACCACACCACATCGTACCACACCACACCACATCATACCACATCACACCACACCACACCATACCACACCACTCCATACCACATCATACCACACCACACCATATCATACCACACCACATCATACCATATCATACCACATCATACCACATCACACCATATCATACCACACCACATCATACCACACCAGATCATACCACATCATACCACATCACACCACACCATATCATACCCCACCACATCATACCACACCATATCATACCACATCATACCACACCCCACCATTCCACATCATACCACACCACATCATACCACACCACACCACATCATAACACACCACATCATATCACACCACATCATATCACACCACATCACACCACATCACATCATAACACACCACATCATATCACACCACAACACATCATACCACACCACATCACACCACACCATTCCACATCATATCACACCACACCATATCATACCACACCACATCATACCATATCATACCACATCATACCACATCACACCATATCATACCACACCACATCATACCACACCAGATCATACCACATCATACCACATCACACCACACCATATCATACCCCACCACATCATACCACACCATATCATACCACATCATACCACACCCCACCATTCCACATCATACCACACCACATCATACCACACCACACCACATCATAACACACCACATCATATCACACCACATCATACCACACCACATCATATCACACCACACCATATCACACCATATCACACCATATCACACCACACCATATCATACCACACCACATCATATCACACCACATCATAACATACCACATCACACCACACCATATCATATATGATAACCAGTAACCCTGGTGTGATATGATGTGGTGTGGTATGATGTGGTGTGGTATGATATTACACTGTGCTTTTGAGCACCTTAAATGACATTTTGGGGAAAAAAGCTAACTCAGCTCCATCAGTCATTGAATCAGATGTCTCATTCATCACAAGACCAACTGATATTGCCAACTACTTTAATGATTTTATAATTGGCAAGATTAGCAAACTTAGGCATGACATGCCAGTAACAAACATTAACACTACACATCCAAGTATATCTGGACAAATTATGAAAGACAAGCATAAAGTGAGTGTGGAAAAGGTGAAAAAATTATTGTTGTCTATCACCAATGACAAGCCACTATGGTCTGACAACTTGGATGGAAATTACTGAGGAAAATAGCTGATGATATTGACACTCCTATTGGCCATATTTTTTTATTTAAGCCTACTAGAAAGTGCGTGCCCCGAGGTCTGGAGGGAAGAATAGTAAAGCCCCGTTTACTGGCTCAAATAGCCGACCAAGACTTTTGGCAGAAATGGTGTTTGACCAGATACGAAGCTATTTTACAGTAAAGAAATTGACAACAAACTTTCAGCATGCTTATATTGAAGGACATTCAATAAGCACAGCACTTACACAAATGACTGATGATTGGCTGAGAGAAATTATGATAAAAAGAGTGTGGGGGCTGTTTTGTTAGACTTCAGTGCGGCTTTTGTCATTATTAAACATAGTTTGCTGGAAAAACATGTGTGTTACGGCTTTACACCCCCCGGCTATATTGTGGATAAAGAGTTACCTGTCTAACAGAACACAGAGGGTGTTCTTTAATAGAAGCCTTTCCAACATAATCCAGGTAGAATCAGGAATTCCCCAGGGTAGCTTTCTAGGCCCATACCTTTTTTCAATCTTTACTAATGACATGCCTTTAGGCTTGCCTTCAGGCATGCCTTCAGGCTTTCAGTAAAGCCAGTGTGTGTAGATAACTCAACACTATACATGTCAGGTACTACAGCTTAAAGAGTTGCAGTTAGTTTCAGAGTGGGTGGCAAGGAATAGGTTAGTCCTAAATATTTCTAAAACTAAAAGCATTGTATTTGGGACAAATAATTCACTAAACCCTAAACCTCAACTAAATCTTGTAAAACGAATGTGGAAATTGAGCAAGTTGAGGTGACTAAACTGCTTGAAGTAACCCTGGATTGTAAAACTGTCATGGTCAAAACATATTGATACAACAGTAGCTAAGATGGGGAGAAGTGTGTCCATAATAAAACGCTGCTCTACCCATTAACATCGACGGGGATGTAGTGGAGCGGGTCGAGAGTTTCAAGTCCCTTGGTGTCCACATCACCAACGAACTATCATGGTCCAAACACACCAAGACAGTCGTGAAGAGGACACATCACCAACAAACTATCATGGTCCAAACATACCAAGACAGTCGTGAAGACGGCACATCACCAACAAACTATCATGGTCCAAACATACCAAGACAGTCGTGAAGAGGACACATCACCAACGAACTATCATGGTCCAAACACACCAAGACAGTCGTGAAGAGGACACATCACCAACGAACTATCATGGTCCAAACATACCAAGACAGTCGTGAAGAGGACACATCACCAACAAACTATCATGGTCCAAACATACCAAGACAGTCGTGAAGAGGGCACATCACCAACGAACTATCATGGTCCAAACACACCAAGACAGTCGTGAAGAGGACACATCACCAACGAACTATCATGGTCCAAACATACCAAGACAGTCGTGAAGTGGACACATCACCAACGAACTATCATGGTCCAAACACACCAAGACAGTCGTGAAAAGGACACATCACCAACGAACTGTCATGGTCTAAACACACCAAGACAGTCGTGAAGAGGACACATCACCAACGAACTATCATGGTCCAAACACACCAAGACAGTCGTGAAGAGGACACATCACCAACGAACTATCATGGTCCAAACACACCAAGACAGTCGTGAAGAGGACACATCACCAACGAACTATCATGGTCCAAACATACCAAGACAGTCGTGAAGACGGCACATCACCAACGAACTATCATGGTCCAAACATACCAAGACAGTCGTGAAGAGGACACATCACCAACAAACTATCATGGTCCAAACATACCAAGACAGTCGTGAAGAGGGCACATCACCAACGAACTATCATGGTTCAAACACACCAAGACAGTCGTGAAGAGGACACATCACCAACAAACTATCATGGTCCAAACATACCAAGACAGTCATGAAGAGGGCACATCACCAACAAACTATCATGGTCCAAACACACCAAGACAGTCGTGAAAAGGACACATCACCAACGAACTATCATGGTCCAAACACACCAAGACAGTCGTGAAGGGGACACATCACCAACGAACTATCATGGTCCAAACACATCAAGACAGTCGTGAAGAGGACACATCACCAACAAACTATCATGGTCCAAACACACCAAGACAGTCGTGAAGAGGACACATCACCAACAAACTATCATGGTCCAAACACACCAAGACAGTCGTGAAGAGGACACTTCACCAACGAACTATCATGGTCCAAACACACCAAGACAGTCGTGAAGAGGACACATCACCAACAAACTATCATGGTCCAAACACACCAAGACAGTTGTGAAGAGGACACATCACCAACGAACTATCATTGTCCAAACACACCAAGACAGTCGTGAAGAGGCCACAACAAAAGCTTTTCCCCCTCAGGAGACTGAAAAGCTTTGCCATGGGTCCCAAGATCCTCAAAAGTTTCTACAGCTGCACCATCGAGAGCATCCTGATCGGTTGCATCACCGCCTGGTATGGCAACTGCTCGGTATCTGACAGTAAGGCGCCACAGAGGGTAGTGCGAACGGCCCAGTACATCACTGGGGCCAAGTTTCCTGCCATCCAGGACCTATATAATAGGCGGTGTCAGAGGAAAGCCCATAAAATATTCAGAGACTCCAGTCCCCCAAATTAGAGTGTTTTCTCTGCTACCGCACGGCAAGCGGTACCGGAGCGCCAAGTCTAGGACCAAAAGGCTCCTCAACAGCTTCTACCCCCAAACCATTAGACTGCCGAACAATTCATAAAATCGCCACCGGACAATTTACATTGTCCCTTTTGTACACTGCTGCTACTGGCTGTTTATTATCTATGCATAGTCACTTCACCCCCACATGTACAAAGTACCTCAACCAACCTGTACCCCCGCACACTGACTTGGTACCGGTACCCGCTGTATATAGCCTCTTCTTGAACTGCACTGTTGGTTAAGGGCTTGTAAGTAAGCATTTCACAGTAAAGTCTACACTTGTTGTATTCGGCGTATGTGACAAATAAAGTTTGATTTGATTTAACAGCACTATAAACAAGGCAGGTCCTACAGGCCCTAGTTTTGTCACTCCTGGACTACTGTTCAGTTGTGTGGTCAGGTGCCACAAAAGGGACTTAGGAAAAATGTTATTGTCTCAGAACAGGGCAGCACGGCTGACCCTTGGATGTACACAGAGAGCTAATATTAATAATATGCATTTCAATCTCTCCTGGCTCAAAGTGGAGGAGAGATTGACTTCATCACTACTTGTATTTCTGAGAGGTATTAACATGTTGAATGCACCGAGCTGTCTGTTTGAACTACTGGCACACCCATGCATACCCCACAAGACACCAGAGGTCTCTTCACAGTCCCCAAGTCCAGAACAGACAATAGGAGGTGGACAGTACTACATATAGTCATGACTACATGGACCTCTATTCCACATCAGGTAACTCATGCCAGCAGTAAAATTTGATTTAAAAAACAGATAAAAACACACCTTATGGAACAGTGGGGACTGTGAAGCAACACAAACATAGGCAGGCAGGCAGGCAGGCAGGCAGACACACACACACACACACACACACACACACTTTGTACTGTAGATATGTGGTAGTGGTGGAGTAGGGGCCTGAGGGCACACAGTGTGTTGTGAAATCTGTGAATGTATTGTAATGTTTTTAATTTTGCTGAACACCAGGAAGAGTAGCTGCTGCCTTGGCAGGAACCAATGGGGATCCATAATAAACCCCAGGAAGAGTATGTGCTGCCTTGGCAGCATCTAATGGGGATCCATAATAAACCCCAGGAAGAGTAGCTGCTGCCTTGGCAGGAACCAATGGGGATCCATAATACATACAAATACAAATATATGTTTGTACCTTATCAATGAATAGCTGTTATTGTATGGAGACTAGTGGGGTTATGACAACCACTACCTTAACTCCTCCCCCTCTCCTCCTTTTCACCCCCCACTCCATCTCTTCATCTGATCACATTAGAGGGGGGGTGAGAAGGCCTGTTTACTCCTGTCTCTTTCGATTGGAGTTTGATTCAGTGGCGGTTCTAGACCATTTCAACTGGGGGGGCCAAGCTGGGGCCAGTTGTACTGTTAGAGGGGCCAGTTACATTAGACGTTACTGTTGTCATCGTTTTCTTCACTGCATTGCAGGCAAAATACCATGTTCATAATCATCATCGTTGCCACTGTCTAATAAAGGATGTAAAAAAAGAACGATAAGAAAAATTTGTTATGTAAAAATTATTTCATACTCCATATTTAGGGGGGCCACAAGGGGGTCCAAAATTGTTGTCACAGGGGCACTGCCCCCCCCCCCCCCACTGGTGTGATTAGGAGGGAAGTGAAGGTGTGTGTTTCTGTGGGTGTTTGAGACGCCTACTAGACTTCTCATCCTTTACATTACAACAACAACAAATGATCATTGGCCTATGTTGCACATTAGTCACTACAGCTCAGGTCAAAAATAAGAACCATTGTTTCCAACAGACTAGTGTGTACAATAGACCAATTAGAGCTGAGAATATTTAGGGCTGGATCCGTATCGCCAAAGTATCTCGGAAAATCTGTGTTAAAATGTAAAGGTTTTTCCTGATTGAGCCGAAGATATGCAGTGTTGACCATGAATGCAGTCTCCGCGACCCTGGGAACATCGCCGTTAATCGCTGATATTCAGCGCTATGGATTGAATAAAGCCCTTGGTGCCCAGATATGTCTTCGTACTAAATGATTCTATTCCCTCGTCTTTTTATGGATGTCTAGCTTGACTGAACCATAGTCCCAGTTTGTGTTAGATAGAATGTCACGGCCCTGCCCGGCTGTGGGGAAAACATCCTGTGGTTACCTAAGTTGTGGGGCGGCAGGTAGCCTAGTGGGTAGAGCTTCGGACAAGTAACCCGAAAGGTTGCAATCCCCGAGCTGACAAGGTAAAAATATGTTGTTCTGCCCCTGAACAAGGCAGTTAACCCACTGTTCCTAGGCTGTCATTGAAAATAAGAATTTGTTCTTAACTGGCTTGCCTAATTAAATAAAGGTCAAATAAATAAGTTGGCTCACAACAAAAACTTGACCTTTTTCTTAAAGCAATTTTGTTGTTGTCTGCTTATTTTAGACAATTACAAAACTACATTTAAGAAAATAAGAACATGTCTAAAGATGACTTTTCAACATTGCCTGAGCGTTCTCACTACTTAGAAAAACATACTATTATAGGGCTTTTAATGATGGTGGTAGCAGCCACATGAGTGAGTGCTAGCTAGCTACCAATTGATTCAAGATCAACAACACAAACACAAACTATACAGCTACAAGTAGTGAGTGGAGTTACAAACAACCACAAGTTAAAATGTCTTACAGTACCTGTCATTCAATGTTTTCCACACACATAGCTATGTGTATCCTGCTTAGACACCAGGTCCCCACATTTCATCTTTGTTTTCTTGTTCTTGGTCTTCTTGGTCTTTTTCTTTTTCTTCTTCTATGGTATATTAGCGATTGCACAATTTAATGTGCATTCTGCTACCTACTGTGCGGGATGGAAACAAGAATGAAGAAAGAACAAAAATGTAACAAAATACTGAAAAATTACCAAACTACCAAAAAATAAATAAACTAACTAATCTTTTTCTGTTAAAAATAAATACAACATACCTGATCCCTACACAGGCTTAAGGGGAACCTAGGAGGGGGGATCTTTTGGCACCAGTACCCCTGGCAAGTCCCAAAACCTTTCTGCCGCAGCCATAACAATGTCCACTTTCTTAGACTTCTTTGAGACTTGTGCCGTACAGTTTATAACTGTGGCAATGAACGCCAAAAAATCCCCCTTTTTAACCTACAGGGTGTCTTTTGACTGGCAGCAAACATTTACTACAGGCTGGGGTGTGTCCACTACCATCACTTGTTTTCTCAAACCTTTAATCTCCTCCTCATGGGGGATTCGAATGACCGCTCTAACTTTTACCACCTCAATCTCCTTCAGCCTGACAGGGCACACCAGGAACTCAGAATCATGATCCCCACCACAATTGCTACACTGTCGTCCTTCTACACACCATTCTTCAATATACTCTGTCCACACACTTGAAACATGGCCAAATCCTTTGCAATTCTTACACTACAATGTTTTGGGGAGGAAAGCTCTTACAGCGTATCTTACATAACCAAGCTTCACATTTGTGGGTGTTTGCTCTTTATCAGAAAAACAACAGGAGCGACAGACTTTCTTCTTTTTCTCCATTCACCCAGCGGGTCAGACGCCGGGCACCAACCACACCAGGAATTCTCTTCAGGGATTTAACCTGAACATCTGTCGTTGCCCCTGAGATGACTCCTTTGACAGGTGCTCTACTCCGAAGTTCAAAACACAAAACTTCTGTTCTCCGGATTCTTTTGAGGCTCACTGCAATCTTCCTCTGTTCTTCAGAAATACATTTTATCAAAATAAGACCTCTCCTGGTCATTCTGATAGACTCCACTTTTCCCAGCGCGTACTTCACAATTTTTGACACCTCAAATGGGTGTCCCCACTTATGCATCCTTACTCAACAAACACATCCCAAAAAAAGCTATTAATTATTAATTATCATTCATGCACGTATCCTCACCTCCAATTTTAGACAATTTCCTTTTTGTTCCAGTTTTCTACACTACTTTTGTCCATTCAGAACATTTACCTTCACCAACTTGATTTGAACTCATCGTCCACTTCCGCCATATTTCTGATTGCAAAACCGTCCCCACATTTCCCACTCTCCCATGCCAAATAGCCTGAAGCCACAGGGCTCTTCTTGCAGGCTCTATTTCCCTAGATGGGACCATTGGGAGCCGTAGGTTGGGATTTTTGATCTGCTTACATGTACATTGAACAACACAGCAGCTTTTCCACTTTGTTTTGTTATTTCTCAATAACAGAAAATCAACAACGTACTTGGTTCTTTTACAATGGGGATTAATTGGAAATAATGTTTGTTTTCTTGTGGCCGTGGTCGAGGGGAATTCCTTATTATTACATGCATATCGACTCGGAGTATACCACGGTTACCACCGCCAATCTCCCATCCCTGGCTGCCTGCCTTACCGGACTGAGCCATACTACCATCAGATATTTGATATCTGTATCCTTTTATTAGATAAAAATATCAAACATCCTTCCTCCAAAGGACATTAGGAAATGACCCTCTTGAAATGCAGCCACTATAATGCTTCTATTCCCTGTCTTTTTTTAACTGATGCCTCGCTTCATGCCCTCTGAACATGCCCCTATACCAAACAAGCCACACCAACGTCTGACTTACATCCCAGTCTGCCTGTCTAAACCATTACCTTGTACATTATAGTGGCTTAAATCAAATCATTTAGGCAAGTACAAACCTCCATTAACTTTTGTGCACCCTCACCATAGAAAAACTATGGGTGCATCTCAATACTCTAAAATGTTTCTCTCTCCTTGTCTTTTCTCCTTCATCTTTACTGGTCTGAAACATAAAAATAACATTTAACACAGCAGAAAGCAATATGGTGGATAACTACCAGGAATGTGCTTTCACCTGTCACCTGTCAGAGCAAATGGAGGAAAGGAGACGAGGGAAGGAGACATGGGGAAGAGATGAGGCAAGGAAGCCACTTGAGACTATTGATATTCACCCAATGGCTGCTCAGTGCAATGATGTTTTCACAAAAATAATGAATATGGTGGCCATATTAGGACAGCCTCGGGCTCAGCAGGAGTTGCCTTACTGCTGACAAAGAGGCTGTGCTATGGACACTGTACATGTATAATAAATGGGATTTGGTCTGACACCAGAAGTCAGGCAGTGTCACTGACATAGAAAGCATGTTGCTACCATCTACTGGGGACATTGATTTAGTCAGAGTGCTTGAGAGTAACTCATCATATGAGTCTACCTGAGCCAGCAGAGGGCAGTGTTACACTACCTTTACAACAGATCTGTGCCAAGTGTGGGGATGGGAGGGAGGGAGTGGCCATTTTTCTATTTACACTAATGGGGCTAGTTTCCTGGACACCGATTACACATAGTCCTGTACTAAAAAACACTTTCAATTGACATGCTCCATTGAGCCAGGACAAGGCTTAATTAATCTGTGTCTGGGAAACTGGCCCATGGGGTCCTCACAGTTACACTAAATTAAGGCCAATAAATGGCGCCCTCTAGGCCAGGAAGCAGGAGGAGGAAAAGCAACAATATCACTGATTCAACTCACTTTCTTGTATGAATGTATTGTGTGAAAGACATAGCAGGAAGAGTAAATGTTGTCAACAAGGCCGGAGTTAGAGAAACTATAAGAAGACTCCCTACAGTCATGAATAATAATATTCACGTTTATATTTACTTTGCTATGATCTAGTGATTGAATCTCTCCCTCCCTCATCACATTCTTTCTTACACAATAACACTACAATGAATATCTCTCTTTCACACACACACACACACACACACACACACACACACACACACACACACACACACACACACACACACACACACACACACACACACACACACACACACACACACACACACACACACACACACACACACACACACACACACACACACACACACAGGCACACACACTGATTTAAATAAGTCTTGTGCGCCAGAAGTGTGATTGTGAAGAAATGTGTTCACTTTTAATCCTAGCAGACCTACAGCTGATGTACTAAAAAGAGCTTGTGTCATTTTCAGCCCTGACACATCGACAAATCCCCTAAACTTATTCTGCACTGCCATGTGTGTGCGTGTGTGTGACAGAATAAATAAGTGTCTCCAGGAGAGGTTACATTGTGGTTACAGATGGAGTAGAACAGAGTGGGTGGGGGTGGGGGGGGTGCTCCCCTGCAGCAGCTCCCCTGCAGCAGCTCCCCTACAGCAGCCCCCCTACAGCATCCCCCCTACAGCAGCTCCCCTGCAGCACTTGTGCACCAAGAGAAAGGAATTAATTTAACTTTACATAGGCAGTTTATACATACAGATGTGGAATCTTAATTGGATCACTTTGTTGCTGAGAATTGTACTGCAGAGCTTCATGATTGACATAAAACCAGTGAAAACCCACATTAACACAGTTATATAACATTATTCATGTCACCTACTTTTGGCCAGCTAATAGCCTTACCAAGCAACATTCTGGACTAAATGTTACAATCTTGTTACTGCAGGATTATTTTGCTGTGACAATTTAGGTCAAATTAAGATCCTACATCTGTCTAGTACTGAAATATGTTTGTGTTTGAGAGAGTGAAGAGAGGGAAGGTTATCGTCATGAGGTGTAATGCATGGTGTCCCCATTACTGATTCAGGAAGAAGTCTCTGAACCGTAGCCCTTTGGGTACACCACAACCGGAAAGCACACACAGGCCTTGGATCAGTGGTTACACAAAACAACAAGTCCTGAAACATAACATTAGCTTTTATTAATTCAAGCAAACTGTTACAATTACATAAGTTACATGTTACACGGTTTGATATTTTTTGAACCCAGGGTTCGGTTTCCCCGTCCCCAAACATAGAAACAGCTAATCCATACGAGTGCAGGCAAAAAGTAGTAACAGCACGATACATTCATGAACTCAACAATACGTCTGTACAAACAATAAGGCAAGTTGAAGAGAGAGAAAGTAGAAAGAGAGAAAGAAGGAAGAGAGAAAGAAAAGGACGGCAGACATCATCTTCTTCAAAGGGGGCAGTGAAGGCAGATAAATCATTCTTTCTCTTCAGAGTCCCGCCCCCTTGGGCAGCAGAAACACAGGTAGACCCATGCTGTTCATTTATTTATATTCTTCATAGTAACTGTTAGTGTTCTAGAGTCGAACGAGGTAAGGCTTCTTGTTAGTCACCAGACACAGAGTGGGGGACCCTGGGAAATAAGCTGCCTTTGATATCCATTCTGTAAAGTGGTTCTTATTGGTCAGACACTACTGTAAAGTGGTTCCTGTTGGTCAACACTACAATAAAGAGGTTCTTATTGGTCAGACACTACTGTAAAGTGGTTCCTGTTGGTCAGCACTACAATAAAGAGGTTCTTATTGGTCAGACACTACTGTAAAGTGGTTCCTGTTGGTCAGCACTACAATAAAGAGGTTCTTATTGGTCAGACACTACTGTAAAGTGGTTCCTGTTGGTCAGCACTACAATAAAGAGGTTCTTATTGGTCAGACACTACTGTAAAGTGGTTCCTGTTGGTCAGACACTAGTCTAGTATAGTATACCATATGGCTCCAAACTTCATGACACTTCCTTGCTGCCAAGATACATTATGGTGGCTCTTTGAGGACACACATACTCAGATAATAAAACATTTGCCTAAACTTGACAGACATGTCCTTGGGTGACATAAGGGAACGATTAACATAGATTAGCTCGGATCACTCAATAACTTCCTTCTAATGTCTCACAATTATCCTTCTTTATCTTCATCATCACAATCATACAACAATCATCACATAACATATCATACCATCATCACAATATTCCCTTGTTCTGAGGTGATAAGTAAAATCCTGATAATATAAAAACAAACAACGACTCCAATAAATCTCCTCAGCAAACAACCACAGCCGACTGATATTCAGGATGGCTACCATCCTTCAAGTGGTTCATATTGGCAACAACAGGCCCATTTAAAAATGGCAAGTGTTTTTCTGTAAGAAAAGAAACTCAAAATAGAGATAATAAAATACAGAATCAATTCACCTACACTTTGGCCCACCAGGTGGCAGGATAGTATCACAACTAAGGACAGAAGACTCAGGCCACCTCGTCACTTGACACTCAACAGCAAGAAACAAAGGGGGGAAAAAATGTGTGGTTGTTAATAGCTTTTCTTTAAAAGGTTATCAGAAACAAAAAAAACTGTTTGGTTAACGTTCATTTTTTAAACAACTGTACATGATGAGGATTTCATACAATTGGAGGATAAAGAAGGAAAATAACATGAGCCACTGAACAATGTGTAGCAGTGTAGAAAATGAGTGCAAAAACATTTCCCGACCAGAACATGGGGAACAAACAACTGAAATTGATATTTTCCTACAAACACACCAAGAACAGTATATGACAGAGAACAAGAGGAACAGAGGGAGAGAGAGAAAGTGAGAGGGAGATAGATGTAAGAGGGAGCAAAAGGGAGAGAATAGAGAGAGAGGGGGAGGAGAGAGAAATAGGGAGAGAGGCAGAGAGGGAGAGAAAGAGAGGGAGGTGTAGAGAGAGAAAAAGAGAGAGATGGAGGAAAAATAGGGGGAGAGAGGATAGAAAGAATGGGGAGTGAGAAAGAGGGGGAGAGAGAGCAAGAGGGCGAGAGAGAGAGAGGTGTAGAGGATGACAGGTGAGGGGGTAAAACAGGACTGACAGAGGATAGTGGTTGTAAGGATGGATTCTGACATCTCTAAAGGGGGTACAGTTGGGTGACAGTTCTGCCTTTTGTCCCCCTCTCTTTTCTTTTCCTCTCCCTCCATCTCATTCACTCCATCCAGTCTCCCTCGTCGAACTCGGACTCGTCCTCTGAGTCGGAGTACTCGACGGCAATGCGTCGAGACAGGATGGTGGCCACGTCGTTCCCAACACGCTCGTGTTTGGCTGCCTCCTGCTCTCTTTGCTCCTCCACCTTCCGGAGCTGGATACCTGGGGAGGGAAGGAGAGAGGGATTACTGCAACCTACAAGAGAGAATGTATCAGCTTTCTTCTGTTATAAAACTGTCCAATGACTACGCACATTGACAGTCATGCACAATAAACAGATCTACTGGCTGTTACACCGAGGCCCCACCCACCTTTGCGGATGGCCTCCAATAGGACACTGCGTGCATCGCTGATGGGCGGCAGGTTGGCGGAGTGTTTCTTCCCCCCTGAGTGAGAGAGCGGGGACGCCATGGCACCTGACAGGAAGGAAGGCACGGGGGGTGGGCCCGGCGGGCAGGGGGAGGAGCTCCGTACTCCTGGGAGGGGCGGGGGAGGGGGCGGAGGAGGCAGCACGGTGCCATCTGATTGGCCAGGGGTCGGGCCCCTGTCCAGGACCTGCTGGAGACGGGCTGGGGAGGAGATGTGGAGGGGAGGTGCCACTGGGGGAGGGGCAGGGTGGAGGACGCCAGGGGCGATCTGGAGAGGTGCAGGAGGAGGGGGGATGGCCGGGGGCTGCTGCTGGATGGGTAGAGGAGGAATAGGAGGAGGAGGGGTGCCCCGAGGGCCAAAACCAGACATGGAAGGCAAGGGAGGAGGTGGAGGGGGCAAGGGAGGTGGCGGAGGGGGAGGTGTGTTGGAGTTGAAGCCGTGAGTCTGTGCTGGAGATTGGGGTCTGCTGTCTGAAAAACCTGAACTGGAGCTGAGGAGAGGGAAAAGAGAAAGACAGAGTTACTGTTAATTGAAAGCTAACTGAACTGCAGGGCACTAATAGAGAAGATGTGACAAATATATATCAGGTGGGAGAGAGGGAGCAAGAAATGGAAGGAAATCTTGCAGAGATAACAGGAAGATGGAGAGTCAAGAGAATACTACTCTTGTTGTACACTCACAGTACAACAAGCTAATCCAGCACTCCTTCCGTGGCCTCCAACTGCTCTTAAACGCTAGTAAAACCAAATGCATGCTTTTCAACCGTTCGCTGCCTGCACCCGCACGCCTGACCAGCATCACCACCCTGGATGGTTCCGACCTTGAATATGTGGACATCTATAAGTACCTAGGTGTCTGGCTAGACTCTAAACTCTCCTTCCAGACCCATATCAAACATCTCCAATCGAAAATCAAATCAAGAGTCGGCTTTCTATTCCGCAACAAAGCCTCCTTCACTCACGCCGCCAAACTTACCCTAGTAAAACTGACTATCCTACCGATCCTCGACTTCGGCGATGTCATCTACAAAATTGCTTCCAACACTCTACTCAGCAAACTGGATGCAGTTTATCACAGTGCCATCCGTTTTGTCACTAAAGCACCTTATACCACCCACCACTGCGACTTGTATGCTCTAGTCGGCTGGCCCTCGCTACATATTCGTCGCCAGACCCACTGGCTCCAGGTCATCTACAAGTCCATGCTAGGTAAAGCTCCGCCTTATCTCAGTTCACTGGTTACGATGGCAACACCCATCCGTAGCACGCGCTCCAGCAGGTGTATCTCACTGATCATCCCTAAAGCCAACACCTCATTTGGCCGCCTTTCGTTCCAGTTCTCTGCTGCCTGTGACTGGAACGAATTACAAAAATCGCTGAAGTTGGAGACTTTTATCTCCCTCACCAACTTCAAACATCTGCTATCTGAGCAGCTAACCGATCGCTGCAGCTGTACATAGTCTATTGGTAAATAGCCCACCGATTTTCACCTACCTCATCCCCATACTGTTTTTATTTATTTATTTTTCTGCTCTTTTGCACACCAATATCTCTACCTGTACATAACCATCTGATCATTTATCACTCCAGTGTTAATCTGCATAATTGTAATTATTTGCCTACCTTCTCATGCCTTTTGCACACAATGTATATATAGACTCCCCTTTTTTCTACTGTGTTATTGACTTGTTAATTGTTTACTCCATGTGTAACTCTGTGTTGTCTGTTCACACTGCTATGCCTTATCTTGGCCAGGTCGCAGTTGCAAATGAGAACTTGTTCTCAACTAGCCTACCTGGTTAAATAAAGGTGAAATAAAATAAATAAATAATCCATCCCTTCATCCTTCTCCCTCACACCACTACCCCCTATTCAGAATCCATCCCTTCCTTCTCCTCCCTCGCTCCACTACCCCCATCCAGAATCCATCCCTTCCTTCTCCTCCCTCGCTCCACTACCCCCACCCAGAATCCATCCCTTCCTTCTCCTCCCTCGCTCCACTACCCCCACCCAGAATCCATCCCTTCCTTCTCCTCCCTCGCTCCACTACCCCCACCCAGAATCCATCCCTTCCTTCTCCTCCCTCGCTCCACTACCCCCACCCAGAATCCATCCCTTCCTTCTCCTCCCTCGCTCCACTACCCCCACCCAGAATCCATCCCTTCATCCTTTCCTCTGCCTGCGCTTCAACGGAGCAGAACATTTCAGAGATGCGAAACACACCTGTAGCTGCTCACGTCCCCATCATCAGAGTTAAGCAGAACAAAACTCAACACAACAGGCTATTCATAGGTTACACCCCCGTCACCATTGCTATGAACGTTCTCAATCCGCCCTCTACCGGCGCCGTAATAGCGGTGCCCTACAGCCGTGATAAGCCCAGTCATTCTGGACGGAGGCTAACGACTGTTTAGTCTAAATTACACGATAGTGCCGGGAAATACGATGACATTGCTAAAGTTGTCAAATGTTTAGAAGGAAACAACTTTGCCAGCATTATCATGTCATCAAATGTATCTATTTGCTTATGGCCTTGCCTATACCTAACAACCATTTTTTTTTTATGACAGTGCATTCAGAAAGTATTCAGACCCCTTGACTTTTACCACAGTTTGTTACGTTACAGCCTTATTCTAAAATGTATTACATTCCCCTCATCAATCTACACACAATACTCCATAATGACAAAGCAAAAACAGTATTTTTTAAATCACATCTACATAAGTATTCAGACCCTTTACTCAGTTCTTTGTTGAAGCACCTTTGGCAGAGATTACAGCCTCGAGTCTTAGGTATGATGCTACAAGCTTGGCACACCTGTATTTGGGGAGTTTCTCCCAGTCTTCTCTGCAGATCCTCTCAGGCTCTGTCAGGTTGGATGGGGAGCGTCACTGCACACCTATTTTCAGGTCTATCCAGAGATGTTCCCCTGGGTTAAAGTGCGGGCTCTGGCTGGACCACTCAGGGCCATTCAGAGACTTGTCCCGAAGCCACTCCTGTGTCGTGTTGGCTGTGTGCTTAGGGTCGTTGTCTTATTGGAAGGTAAACCTTCAGTCTGAGGTCCTGAGTGCTCTGGAGCAGGTTTTCATCAAGGATCTCTCTGTACTTTGCCCCGTTCATATTTCCCTCAATCCTGACCAGTCTCCCAGTCCCTGCCCATGATGAACATCCCAACAGCATGATGCTGCCACTACCATGCTTCAATGTAGGGATGGTGCCAGGTTTCCTCCATGTGGTTTCATTTGACCAGAGATACTTGTTTCTCATGGTCTGAGAGACTTTAGGTGCCTTTTGGCGAACTCCAAGCGGGCTGTCATGTGCCTTTTACTGAGGATTGGCTTCCGTCTGGCCACTCTACCATAAAGGCCTGAATGGTGAAGTGCTGCAGAAATCATTGTCCTTCTGAAAGGTTATCCTATCTCCACAGAGGAACTCTGGAGCTCTGTCAGAGTGACCATTGGTTTCTTGGTCACCTCCCTGACCAATGACCTTCTCCCCGGATTGCTCAGTTTGGCCGGGCAGCTCTAGGAAGAGTCTTGGTGGTTCCATATTTCTTCCATTTAAGAATTATGGAGGCCACTGTGTTCTTGGGGACATTCAATGATGCAGAAATGTGTTGGTACCCTTCCCCAGATCTGTGCCTCGACACAGTCTTGTCTTGGAGCTCAACAGACAATTCCTTCGAACTCGTGGCTTGGTTTTTGCTCTGACATGCACTGTAAACTGTGGGACCTTAAATAGACAGGGGTGTGCCTTTCCAAATCATGTCCAATCAATTGAATTTACCACAGATGGACTCCAATCAAGTTGTAGAAACATCTCAAGGATGGTCAATGGAAACAGGATGCACCTGAGCTCAATTTTGAGTCCCATAGCGAAGGGTCTGAATACTTATGTAAATAAGGTATTTCTGTTTTTATTTTTTTAATAATTATGTTTTAAATATGTTTTTGCTTTGTCATAATGGGGTAGATTGATGAGGGGAAAATGTTTATTTAAACAATTTTAGAATTAGGCTGTAACGTAACAAAATGTGGAAAAAGTCAAGGGGTCTGAATATTTTCTGAATGCACTGTATATGCTGATATTATATGCACTGTATATGCTGATATTACATGCACTGTATATGCTGATATTACATGCACTGTATATGCTGATATTACATGCACTGTATATGCTGATATTACATGCACTGTATATGCTGATATTATATGCACTGTATATGCTGATATTACATGCACTGTATATGCTGATATTACATGCACTGTATATGCTGATATTACATGCACTGTATATGCTGATATTACATGCACTGTATATGCTGATATTACATGCACTGTATATGCTGATATTACATGCACTGTATATGCTGATATTACATGCACTGTATATGCTGATATTACATGCACTGTATATGCTGATATTATATGCACTGTATATGCTGATATTACATGCACTGTATATGCTGATATTATATGCACTGTATATGCTGATATTATATGCACTGTATATGCTGATATTACATGCACTGTATATGCTGATATTACATGCACTGTATATGCTGATATTACATGCACTGTATATGCTGATATTACATGCACTGTATATGCTGATATTATATGCACTGTATATGCTGATATTACATGCACTGTATATGCTGATATTATATGCACTGTATATGCTGATATTATATGCACTGTATATGCTGATATTACATGCACTGTATATGCTGATATTATATGCACTGTATATGCTGATATTACATGCACTGTATATGCTGATATTATATGCACTGTATATGCTGATATTATATGCACTGTATATGCTGATATTACATGCACTGTATATGCTGATATTACATGCACTGTATATGCTGATATTACATGCACTGTATATGCTGATATTATATGCACTGTATATGCTGATATTACATGCACTGTATATGCTGATATTATATGCACTGTATATGCTGATATTATATGCACTGTATATGCTGATATTACATGCACTGTATATGCTGATATTACATGCACTGTATATGCTGATATTACATGCACTGTATATGCTGATATTATATGCACTGTATATGCTGATATTATATGCACTGTATATGCTGATATTACATGCACTGTATATGCTGATATTACATGCACTGTATATGCTGATATTACATGCACTGTATATGCTGATATTACATGCACTGTATATGCTGATATTATATGCACTGTATATGCTGATATTATATGCACTGTATATGCTGATATTACATGCACTGTATATGCT
This sequence comes from Oncorhynchus mykiss, assembly GCF_057628025.1. Classification (NCBI taxonomy): domain Eukaryota; kingdom Metazoa; phylum Chordata; class Actinopteri; order Salmoniformes; family Salmonidae; genus Oncorhynchus; species Oncorhynchus mykiss. Next base: position 75,710,279 of record NC_143025.1, on the reverse strand, counting down.
GATATTACATGCACTGTATATGCTGATATTACATGCACTGTATATGCTGATATTATATGCACTGTATATGCTTATATTATTTTTGGTAACATTTCTATGTTGAAGATTAAGAAATTATTTGGTGCATCTCTCCCCATATTCCATCCAGTTTGCTTTATTTTTATAATATATTACACTTGATATTTTTTGCTTTTCCTCTAACTTATTCTGTGTCTCTATGATACAGTTTTTATTTCCATCTTTCTGTACTATTAATCCCTCTATTTCCTTTGTTAATATGAACTCTTTTCACCAAAATAGATTCATGAGACAAATCTGTTTATGGTCCAATAACATATTTAAAATCATCCATTTACCTTGTGAATCTGTTTGGACAATTTGCCCATTTGGATCAAATATATTGTTAATTAATATCATCACCCCTTTTCAGTTTCTTTGCCCATAGGAGAAGTATATCTTGCCCCCTAAGTCCTTTTTCCACACAACTTCAACTAAAATTGGTGAATGAGTTTCCTGTAAACAATATATGTTATTTTCCTTCTCTTTCATCCAGGTAAATACTGATTGTCTTTTCTTATTATCTTCTAAGCCATTACAATTATAACTGGCTATACTTATTTCCCCATTTACCATAACAAGATACAAGTTTAAATTATATTTATCATAATATATGTTTGTAAACTTACCATTAATATGCACCATGATGACTGAGTGTCTATATAACTGTACCATGATACAGGATTGGCACTGCTACTGAGTAAACCTCCAATTGTCCTTCACTATTCCACTCGCTAAAACCTCCCCCCATCCCAAGTTGGGTTGTCGTCCCAGTGACTGGCAGACCACCTCTGTCCAACTGGATCCTAGGGCCATTGAAAGATTCTGTATTCCAATGGAACGTTGTGTCAGCTAATCCAAGTGTATCATTTCATTTTAAAAATCATTTTGCAATTATGTTAGCACAGTTAGCAAACTGTGGTGCTAATTAAAGAAGCAATACACCTGGCCTTCTTTAGACTAGTTGAGTATCTGGAGAATCAGCATTTGTGGGTTCGATTACAAGCTCAAAATGGCCAGAAACAAAGTACTTTCTTCTGAAACTCGGCAGTCAATTCTTGTTCTGAGAAATGAAGCCTATTCCATGCAAGAAATTGCCAAGAAACTGAAGATCTGGTACAATGCTGTGTACTACTTCTTTCACAAAACAGCACAAACTGGCTCTAACCAGAATATAAAGAGGAGTGGGAGGCCCCGGTGCACAACTGAGCAAGAGGACAAATACAGTAGAGTGTCTAGTTTGAGAAACAGACGCCTCACAAGTTCTCAATTGGCAGCTTCATGAAATAGTACCCGCAAAACACCAGTCTCAATGTCAACAGTGAAGAGGTGACTCCGGGATGCTGGCCTTCTAGGTAGAGTTCCTCTGTCCAGTGTCTGTGTTCTTTTGCCCATCTTAATATTTTATTTTTATTGGCCAGTCTGAGATATGGCTTTTTCATTGCAACTCTGCCTAGAAGGCCAGCATCCCGGAGTCGCCTCTTCACTGTCACCTCTTCAATTTATTTCCACAATTAACGCATAATATGTGTAATAATGTAGGTAGTTAATATGAAGTATTGTTACCTCCCCCCCTCAATCTTAGCTAACTATCTAACGTTATACTGCATCTAAAGTCAATCTGGTGACAGCAAAATTATGATAAAAGGTTTTCCTACTATTTATTTGCCTCCACTTGAATGTCATTGTATTTCCAAGCCACTGTCATGAAATTTTGATGAAATCTTCATCAGTGCTCATTGACGATATGCTCAGTCCAAAACAAATGTTCAAAACAATATTCTGAGGAAACATGCAACCCATGAATAGAAAAGAACAACAGAGAAAACAACTGATCTGGAAACAGAAGAAGAGAGTTGTATCCATTTGGAGTGAAAGGCATTCTCAAAACCAGGTAGGTAGTGGGGAGACGCTCCCATGTGGTAACACATTCTCTAGTTTGCTTCTTTTTTTTGTTGTAACTTTATTTAACTAGGCAAATCAGTTAAGAACAAACTCTTATTTTCAATGATGGCCTGCTGGGGAACAGTGGGTTAACTGCCTTGTTCAGGGGCAGAACAACATATTTTTGCCCTTGTCAGCTCAGGGATTTGATCTTGCAACCTTTTGGTTACTAGTCCAAAGCTCTAACCGCTAGGCTACCTGCCACCTCTTGTGTGTGTGCCTCTGTGTGTGTGTGATACCCACCTGATCATGGAGGGGGGTTTGATGTCTCCCAGATGGTGCATAGGGGGTGGTGGTGGGGGGTCATGGGGTCGTGTGTACATTCTGTCCCCAGGGCGGTTCAGCAGCTCATTCATCTGGCTGTAGGGCAGCGCTGCTAGGGAGAATGGCCCGTCCATCCCATCCAAGTAACTAGGAGCTCTGAGAGGGGGGAGGGGGGGGGGCATTAGCGTTACAGATCCCCTCCATATACAGTACCAGTCAAAAGTTTGGACACACCTACTCAATTTATTTTGACTATTTTCTACAATAGTGAAGACATCAAAACTAGGAAATAACACGTATGGAATCATGTAGACAGCTTTGCACACTCTTGGCATTCTCTCAACAAGCTTCACAAGGAATGCTTTTCCAATAGCCTTGAAGGAGTTTCCACATATGCGGAGTAATTGTTGGCTGCTTTTTCTTCAATCTGTGGTCCAACTCATCCCAAACAATCTCAATTGGGTTGAGGTCGGGTGATTGTGGAGGCCAGGTCATCTGATGCAGCACTCCATCACTCTCCTTCTTGGTCAAATAGCCCTTACACAGCCTGAAGGTGTGTCTTGAGTCATTGTCCTGTTGAAAAACAAATGAATGTCCCACTAAGCGCAAACCAGATGGGATGGCGTATCATTGCAGAATGCTGTGGTAGCCATGCTGGTGAAGTGTGCCTTGAATTCTAAATAAATCACAGACAGTGCCACCAGCAAAGCACCCCCACACCATCACACCTCCTCCTCCATGCTTCACAGTGGGAGCCACACATGCGGAGATCATCCGTTCACCTACTCTGCGTCTCACAAAGACATAGCGGTTGGAACCAAAAATCTCCAATTTGGACTCATCAGATCAAAGGTCAGATGAGTCTAATGTCCATTGCTCGTGTTTCTTGGCCCAAGCAAGTCTCTTCTTCTTATTGGTGTCCTTTAGTAGTGGTTTCTTTGCAGGAATTCGACCATGAAGGCCTGATTCATGCAGTCTCCTCTGATATTAAATGTATCTGTTACTTGAACTCTGTGAAGCATTTATTTAGGCTGCAATTTCTGAGGCTGGTAACTCTAATGAGGTAAATCTGGGTCTTCCTTTCCTGTGGTGGAGAGCCAGTTTCACCATAGCGCTTGATGGTTTTTGCGACTGCACTTAAAGAAACTTTCAAAGTTCTTGACATTTTCTGAATTGACTGACCTTCATGTAGTAAAGAAATGATGGACTGTCATTTTTCTTTGCTTATCTGAGCTGTTCTTGCCATAATATGGACTTGGTATTTTACCAAATAGGGCTATCTTCTATATACCATCCCTACCTTGTCTCAACACAACTGATTGGCTCAAATGCATTAAGAAGGAAAGAAATTCCACAAATTAACAAGCCACACTTGTTAATTGAAATGCATTGAAATGCATATTTTACACATGACAGGGTAGTGTTTGATATAGAGAAAGGGGAAGTGTTAGAGTGTTACACATGACAGGGTAGTGTTTGATATCGAGAAAGGGGAAGTGTTAGAGTGTTACACATGACAGGGTAGTGTTTGATATAGAGAAAGGGGAAGTGTTAGAGTGTTACACATGACAGGGTAGTGTTTGATATAGAGAAAGGGGAAGTGTTAGAGTGTTACACATGACAGGGTAGTGTTTGATATAGAGAAAGGGGAAGTGTTAGAGTGTTACACATGACAGGGTAGTGTTTGATATAGAGAAAGGGGAAGTGTTAGAGTGTTACACATGACAGGGTAGTGTTTGATATAGAGAAAGGGGAAGTGTTAGAGTGTTACACATGACAGGGTAGTGTTTGATATAGAGAAAGGGGAAGTGTTAGAGTGTTACACATGTCAGGGTAGTGTTTGATATAGAGAAAGGGGAAGTGTTAGAGTGTTACACATGACAGGGTAGTGTTTGATATAGAGAAAGGGGAAGTGTTAGAGTGTTACACATGACAGGGTAGTGTTTGATATAGAGAAAGGGGAAGTGTTAGAGTGTTACACATGACAGGGTAGTGTTTGATATAGAGAAAGGGGAAGTGTTAGAGTGTTACACATGACAGGGTAGTGTTTGATATAGAGAAAGGGGAAGTGTTAGAGTGTTACACATGACAGGGTAGTGTTTGATATAGAGAAAGGGGAAGTGTTAGAGTGTTACACATGACAGGGTAGTGTTTGATATAGAGAAAGGGGAAGCGTTAGATCTTTGTGGGCTATAATCAGCCTTGTCTCAGGGTAGTTGGGGGGGGCTGTGCATTGGCAAAGTGGGCGGGGTTATATCATGCCTGGTTGGCCCTGTCCGGGGGTATCGTCGGATGGGGCCACAGTGTCTCCCGATCCTTGTTCACTGATCACTGGACGTGCTACCTTGTCCTGGAACTGCTGTTTTTCCGACTCTCTCTCTTTACCGCATTTGCTGTCTCTAACTCTGAATGTTCGGCTATGAAAAGCCAACTGACATTTAATCCTGAGGTGCTGATCTGTTGCACCCTCGACAACCACTGTGATTATTATTATCTGACCCTACTGGTCATCTATGAACGTTTGAACATCTTGGCCATGTTCTGTTTTAATCTCCACCTGGCACAGCCAGAAGAGGACTGGCCACCCCTCAGAGCCTGGTTCCTCTCTAGGTTTTTTCCTAGGTTCCGGTCTTTCTAGGGAGTTTTTCCTAGCCACCGTGCTTCTACATCAGCATTGCTTGCTGTTTGGGGTTTTAGGCTGGGTTTCTGTACAGCACTTTGTGACATTGGCTGATATAAAAAGGGTTTCATAAATACATTTGATTGATTGATTGATTGATAGTGTTTGATATAGAGAAAGGGGAAGCATTAAAGTGTTACACAAGTGCTCAAGGAACTCTATTACAAATGCCAAGTCACTCACCCACCATTGCACATTGTACCAAATGGTAGATTGGACCTCACTTTATATGCTCAGAAAGCTACATTTGTATGTGTTCATCTACAAAGCCCTTTTGAGTAAACTCCCTCTTTACCTCTGTAGTATGGTCTCCTTCACCACCAGCAGTTACCATACCTGGTCTGCTAGGTGGTTGCTACTTAAAGTCCCCAGGACATTCACAGTATTAGGCAAGACTGCCTTCTCTTCTTGTGCACCAGAGGCATGGAATAATCTACAATCGATGCTTCTAGATATGTTAGTGCCACTGAATGCATTTAAAATATTGATGTGAGACTCTGTTACAGAGGAGTGTAAATGCTATTTTTAGGCTGGATCATGTTGTATTGTATTGTTGTATGTTTTAATTCTGTAATGTGTTGTTTGTTGCTGCTTTCTTGGCCAGGTCTCCCTTGAAAAAGAGACTCTGAGTCTCCTGGTTAATTAAATAAAATGTAAAAAAATAAGGGAGACGGGGAATTGGGACGTGACACAAATTCTCCATATAGAGTAACATTGGGGTTTAATAGCGTTCCCCAATGCTCCATATACAGAGAAACACGCACACGTACACGCACACACACTCACACTCACACACACACTCACCCAGACCTGTCGTGGTAGGGAGCGGAGCCATTAGGCTCTCTGTGTTTCAGGGCCTCTTCAGGGTCGTCCTCAGCTAGCTCCGCCCCGAGCGCCAGTTTCTGCCACTCCTTCTTCCGGTCGTGAGGCGCCCGCGGGATCTTCTCAGTCTCCAGAGTACGGTCGTTTCCCCTAACCTGGAGAACGAGGGGATAGAGGGAGGAAGGTAGGAGGAGAGGGGGGAGGAGAGAGAGAAGAGGGAGGGGGGTTGGAAGAACGAAGAAAGGAAAGAGGCAAGAGAGAGAGACAGACAAAGAGAGAGAGACTAGGGTCTTCATCTGTACAGAACTATCAGACAAACACAGCACTTCATTGAAGTTCCCTTCACACACATTTAAACTGCTTTGATTACAAGTAGAGGGAAGAGCTATGTTTTTATTTAACATTTAAAGAGAGACAGAGAGCAGAACTGAGTGCAAAGACAGGAGGCAACAGAGAGAAGAAAGATTTAATAGAGAGAGTCAACAGTCGGTTCACTCCTGTCTTCACATTGATTGGATCGGGACTAACAAAGTTTGGTACACACACACACACACACACACACACACACACACCTACACACACACACACACACACCTACACACACATTTGTGTTACTATCCTTGTGGAGACCAAAACATTTATTACCATTCCAAATCCTATTTTCCCCTTAACCTAACCTTAACTCCTAACTTTAACCCTAACTTCTAACCCTAATTGTAACCCTAAGACTAAAACTAACCCTTAAACCAAAAATAGCCTTTTTCCTTGTGGGGACCGGCTCCTGAGTGGCGCAGCGGTCTAAGGCACTGCATCTCAGTGCTAGAGGCATCACTACAGACCCTGGTTCGATTCCAGGCTGTATCACAACCGCACAATTGGCCCAGGTTTGGCCGTGGTAGGCTGTCATTGTAAATAATAATTTGTTCTTAACTGACTTGCCTAGTTAAATAATATTTAAAAATAAAGGAATGTCCCCACTTATCTGAATGTTTCTTGTTTCACTATCCTTATTAGGACTTCTGGTCCCCACAAGGATAGTAAAACCAAAACACAAACACAATCCCATAAAGCCTCATAAGCAAAACGTATCTCTGCTCTTGGCTTTGCACAGTAGCTGATGTCATAGTGACTCTCTCATTTTCATTGGATACTAAGCCATATGGAATGTTTACATAGACATAGAGTAGGATGCTCAGTCTACACATATATAAAACGGGACACACAGAAGGTGTGAGCACAACAGAGCACAACACAGAACAAGTGTAAGGCAGAACATAGTGTAGGTGAGGAATACCACACTGCTATGTGAAGTCTGGGAACAAGGAAAGCTGTAGCTGACATTTTAGTTGAATGAGCTGGACATTACAGGGCATGTTGAATGTATAGTACTACAAGAAACATGGTGTCTACTATACACCAAAATTAAAAGAAAGATCATGTCCAAATAATAGTACAACGAATTGAACTGTACTTTACTAATTAAATCATTTTTGCCAAAATACACAACAGAATTCTTAGTTCCCATACCTACAGCAGTGGGAACGTGAAATTAGGTCTTCATAATGCATTATAACATGTCTAAATATTGTCCTAGGGACGATGAGCTGTAAAAAGACACATGGTTTGTAATGAGATCACATACCTGTCCTGGGAGGTCTAAGTACCTATAGACCTGATCATACAGGTGGGGGTCCTGCAACTACAAGAACAAAACGACAAGAGAAGCACCAGAGGGAACCAATGAACACCACACAGAGCACTGGAACGCAACACCGCTGGCTGTTGAGAGCTGCAAGAACAGGACAGCGGCAGGGCAGTGAATCACACCAGGAAGCAAAACTCTCTTCAACACAAAATGACGTGACACAGCTGGACTGACAGTAGTCACACACAGCGGCAGAGCGCAAGTCATACAATTTAACATAGTGCATGCGCCACTTACAAAGCAAATAAACAGTGGACTGGAGCGCACACACACACACACAGCTCCAAACAAACACTCACTCAAAGACAACAGAGCTGTTCAGACATACAAAGACAAAGAAATCGTCATAAAAGAAAAGAGCTTATTTGAACACACAAAAAGCACAAAGCACGCCACTCACAACACAGCGCAGTCTGACAAGAACACACAGTGACAAAACATGACAGAGTGTTTGGCACAACACAGTTAGCACAACACGGTTAGCACAACACGGTTAGCACAACACGGTTAGCACAACACGGTTAGCACAACACGGTTAGCACAACACAGTTAGCACAACACAGTTAGCACAACACAGGTAGCACAACACGGTTAGCACAACACGGTTAGCACAACACAGTTAGCACAACACAGTTAGCACAACACGGTTAGCACAACACAGTTAGCACAACACGGTTAGCACAACACGGTTAGCACAACACGGTTAGCGCCAGAAGGAAGCACAAAGCAAGCGGCAAAAGAACAAGAGGGAGTCATCATTCACAGTCCGTTTAAAACAAAACCACCTAGCTAGCTTACAGGCAACATCCAAGACAGAAAAAGACAGTTGGTGTTCCTAGACTGTTGCTATGCAGCAGAAATCTCAGCAATTTGGTCAAACACTTTCGTTAAGAGGCAGCAAAGCATCGGCCTCAAATAATTATGCTAAGTAGGCAAATTTATCTCCTCTCAATCTATTCCCTACTACATAACCCTACAGAGCCCCCCATTCAGAGACATATTGAAACATACATAGCCCTCTCCCAAGTCTAAACCATCATCAAGCCAATCAAGTGAAAAATATTGTTTTGTCGATTGTTTGATCAATCAACATTCCTGTTAGTATAGCTCTAATCTAACTCAAGTAGATAACGTGTTGTGTTGTTAGTTTGTGTCATGACGTGGCTCTTTCTGGGTGTAGATCGTGGCTTCCCCCTCTCTCACTGTTATCTCAGGCCATAAATTCCTGGCGGAGACTCTCTCCCCCTGGTCATGCAGAGAGAGAACAAGGGATTTCACTTGGCCAAACTAAATCCCAAAGTCCCAAAATGGGACTTTTAAACAATATTTCCACCTTTGAGAGTGTGGGAATGGTCCGTGGACACTTAAGGGGCAGTTATGTTGAGTGTGTTTCATTTGGTGACCTCACGAAGGACATGAAACACACATAACTATATCTCTGAATGTGTACATTTCTCAATTATGGGGTTTGCATCTAATTCTTGTATAAAATGAATGAGTAAAGATGAAACTATTTGTGAAATTAGACAATGTGATGTTAACATTTTTAATTTGAGGGAATTTAATTCCCTGTAAAGTTTCACTAGTCAGCGGCCACGCCCCCATGAGCACAGACATGATCTGGCGTCATGGAACCGCCCTTTTCTATTGAATAAAAACCCCTCCTGAGGAAATCCTCACCAGACCACGCATATCTCGGTGTAAGCTGAGGTGGCACAGGTTTGACTACCAAAACTAGAAAACTATGCAACGTGGAGCATTGGCTACACGGCTGAAAATGGTTAAACTCTGAGACTATCGATCCCTACAAAATAAGAGCAAATCTTAGATACTAATTACAAGTCTACAGCTAGAAATTATGTAAACCTGAGATGCAAATACCGACAACCGCCGAAACATCTACTTTAAGAACAATGGACGCCTGACGTATCCATGACAACAGACACTATCAGGAGCCGCCGATAGAGCTACCACCATGAGTAACCAGAGACTCTCTCATGAGTAACCAACTGACTCTCCCGCAGACGGACCAACGATTCCAACAGAGAAGACAACAACGACATATGGGCGTAAATATATTGATTTGAATTATTCCCGAATGAGCGAGCGTTCATGTGCAAAGGATTAGCATTTCAAACAATATAATTATCCAGTGTGTAGTGATCCATTTTGTCTTTCCCGCTCTTTCTCAGTCCACAGCCCCTTCCCTTTGTCCACCAAGCCGTCATATCGGCTTAACCCACTAGGGGATCTTCCCTACCAATATCTACTGTTTGTTTGTTTATGCATTTCTGTGATTATTTAGTTAGTTAGTAAATAAATTATTAAGCCAATAGTGTATGGATGATTCATAGTTTAGGCTGGGTTCATGCAGATAGCTATCAATTTACGACGTTTGGAATGAGACTGATGTGAGGTAAAGAATAATTCATTAATTAGAAGACTAATTGATCAGATATTAAAATATCTGAAGAGTTATATTCGGAAAATGATAACTTTGTAATCTGAAGATTTTCCATGGTGCCCCGACTTCCTAGTTAATTCAATTTACATGATTAGTCTAATCACGTAATAATATTTACAGAGAATTGATTTGATAAATAACAGTCTTCACTTTTAATGATGCCAGAGACGCGACATTTGTTTCCGTGACACATGCTCAGGTGATCAGGCGGGCGTGTGACAGAGGGGTGGGTAGTGATTTGACGAGACGTGGATTGGGCGGTTGTCAGCCTGTGTTTGTGTTTAGCTAGCTGTAGTTGACCCCGCCCCCAACCCGTCCCTGTGATGCCCAGGGCAGACAGTAGTCACACAGCAGAGTGAAGGGAACATCATGAATCCTAACAGTAATGCATATTGATTAGCCACGATTAATCACAGGCCATTACGCTGAGGAAGCACGGGTGGAGAGAAGGACACACACACACACACACACACACACACACACACACACACCAGAGAATATGGAATGGACCTGAAGGTTTATTGTACTCGCAAGCCTTTCCTTAATCAGTTAAAATGGTTATGAGTGATGAGTGTGTGGGTCGCTGTGAGTGTGTGTTCGTGTTTGAGTGTGTGTGTGTGTTCATGTTTGAGTGTGTGTGTGGGTTCTGCATGTGTAATTACTGTTATAAATGTGGCTAATTTCAGGACCCTGTATGACTAACCCATGCAGTCATCCTCCATCTGAATGTGCCAGCGGCACACAGGAGTGTGTCTTGTTGTGTGTGTGTGTATATACAGTGTGTGTGTGTGTATGTGTATACAGTGTGTGTGTGTGACAGACTCAGCATAATGCCACCGCCACTGCTCTCTCTACTCCCCCATGCAGGTCCTAACCCAGCCTGGGAGTCTGGGGGTGGGAGGGAGGGACCTGGTACAGTTACCTAACCATCATTTGGTCATTGTCATGGAGATTGTATACTAATCAGGGGTGAAAGTAGAATTAATTTATTCTGATACAGGACCTTCTATGTCATTTGATGGCCTCATCATAGAACTACATATAGAATCCCTACTAATTCAATAGGATCTCTGTGAGTCTTAAACATTTGTGATTTAACTTTTAAAATGTATGAACTTTTACCTTGGCATACCTCAACCAGTCATGATGTCTTCATCTGATTGTCAAACAATCACTTCAATGGGCTCCTTTACTACCACGCATGTTCATCTACTCACAACATATCTCCAACCTCTAAACAGTGGTGAATGGAAAGGGACCTCTTCTACACAACACACCAAAAAGTGTAATGACACTTGGTGAATGTCATTAGGATAGAATGTATGTGTCCACTGCTGTCCGCGTGTCTCGGTTTCGGCCACTCATCTCTGCCTTGGAAAAATGTCAGTGTTCTCGCCGAACCACATAGTATTTTGGAGCGTTGGCTTTACCACCGGTGTTCATGTCCATTCTCTCTTTTCCATGCCTCTGACATGCAGTTTTCTTGATATTTTGTTTTCATTATTGTGATAGGCTCATGTTTTACCGGTACGGCGTACCCCCACTATTTATTTTACCGGTACGGCGTACCCCCACTATTTATTTTACCGGTACGGCGTACCCCCACTATTTATTTTACCGGTACGGCGTACCCTCACTATTTATTTTACCGGTACGGCGTACCCTCACTATTTATTTTACCGGTACGGCGTACCCCCACTATTTATTTTACCGGTACGGCGTACCCTCACTATTTATTTTACCGGTACGGCGTACCCTCACTATTTATTTTACCGGTACGGCATACCCTCACTATTTATTTTACCGGTACGGCATACCCCCACTATTTATTTTACCGGTACGGCGTACCCTCACTATTTATTTTACCGGTACGGCATACCCTCACTATTTATTTTACCGGTACGGCGTACCCCCACTATTTATTTTACCGGTACGGCGTACCCCCACTATTTATTTTACCGGTACGGCGTACCCTCACTATTTATTTTACCGGTACGGCGTACCCTCACTATTTATTTTACCGGTACGGCGTACCCTCACTATTTATTTTACCGGTACGGCGTACCCCCACTATTTATTTTACCGGTACGGCGTACCCCCACTATTTATTTTACCGGTACGGCGTACCCTCACTATTTATTTTACCGGTACGGCATACCCTCACTATTTATTTTACCGGTACGGCGTACCCCCACTATTTATTTTACCGGTACGGCATACCCCCACTATTTATTTTACCGGTACGGCGTACCCTCACTATTTATTTTACCGGTACGGCATACCCTCACTATTTATTTTACCGGTACCTTGTACCAGACCACCTTACTTTCACCCCTAATTTGAATTACCAAGTACATAGTAGTACTAAAGTACTGAACCTCTTACATGTGAAGTACAGGGAGAAATATCAGATCACAACCATCCTGCTAGTTAGTGGAGGGGGTCTGTGTTAGTGGGCAGCAGGTGGAGGGAGGGGGTCTGTGTTAGTGGGCAGCAGGTGGAGGGAGGTGGTCTGTGTTAGTGGGCAGCATGTGGAGGGAGGGGGTCTGTGTTAGTGGGCAGCAGGTGGAGGAAGGTAGTCTGTGTTAGTGGGCAGTAGGTGGAGGAAGGTAGTCTGTGTTAGTGGGCAGCAGGTGGAGGAAGGTGGTCTGTGTTAGTGGGCAGCAGGTGAAGGGAGGTAGTCTGTGTTAGTGGGCAGCAGGTGAAGGGAGGGGGTCTGTGTTAGTGGGCAGCAGGTGAAGGGAGGGGGTCTGTGTTAGTGGGCAGCAGGTGGAGGAAGGTAGTCGGTGTTAGTGGGCAGTAGGTGGAGGAAGGTGGTCTGTGTTAGTGGGCAGCAGTTGGAGGAAGGTGGTCTGTGTTAGTGGGCAGCATGTGGAGGGAGGTAGTCTGTGTTAGTGGGCAGCATGTGGAGGAAGGTAGTCTGTGTTAGTGGGCAGCAGTTGGAGGAAGGTGGTCTGTGTTAGTGGGCAGCATGTGGAGGGAGGGGGTCTGTGTTAGTGGGCAGCATGTGGAGGGAGGTAGTCTGTGTTAGTGGGCAGCATGTGGAGGAAGGTAGTCTGTGTTAGTGGGCAGCAGTTGGAGGAAGGTGGTCTGTGTTAGTGGGCAGCATGTGGAGGGAGGGGGTCTGTGTTAGTGGGCAGCAGGTGGAGGGAGGGGGTTTGTGTTAGTGGGCAGCAGGTGAAGGGAAGGGGTCTGTGTTAGTGGGCAGCAGGTGGAGGAAGGTGGTCTATGTTAATGGGCAGCAGGTGGAGGGAGGGTGTCTGTGTTAGTGGGCAGCAGGTGGAGGGAGGGGTCTGTGTTAGTGGGCAGCAGGTGGAGGGAGTCTGTGTTAGTGGGCAGCAGGTGGAGGGAGGGAGTCTGTGTTAGTGGGCAGCAGGTGGAGGAAGGTAGTCTGTGTTAGTGGGCAGCAATTGGAGGGAGGGGTCTGTGTTAGTGGGAAGTGGGCAGCAGGTGAAGGGAGGGGGTCTGTGTTAGTGGGAAGTGGGCAGCAGGTGAAGGGAGGGTGTCTGTGTTAGTGGGCAGCAGGTGGAGGGAGGGGTCTGTGTTAGTGGGCAGCAGGTGGAGGGAGGGAGTCTGTGTTAGTGGGCAGCAGGTGGAGGGAGGAGGTCTGTGTTAGTGGGCAGCAGGTGGAGGGAGGGGGTCTGTGTTAGTGGGCAGCAGGTGGAGGGAGGGGTCTGTGTTAGTGGGCAGCAGGTGGAGGGAGGGCTGCATGCTAACCTAGGAGGTTACAATCCGGCCAGCCAGCGATTGTCTCAGAAGTGTTTTGTAGTTAGGGAGGTGATTAACAAGGGTTTCCAGGTAAGTAGTAGGTAGGTAAGTAGGAGGTAGGTAAGTAGGAGGTAGGTAAGTAGTAGGTAGGTAAGTAGTAGATAGGTAAGTAGGAGGTAGGTAAGTAAGAGGTAGGTAAGTAGTAGGTAGGTAAGTAGTAGGTAGGTAAGTAGGAGGGGTTAGCAGCAGAGTTAGTGGGGGCCAGTCCACTGCTTTGATGCAGGGCAAATGCCTTAGGTAGGGGGGCAGCAGGATAACCTGAGGGTCCCATGACAGGGTCTGGGGGGTCAGCCTTACCTCTGGGGGGGAGGGGACTCTTATAAGGCCCTCTGGCCACAAATGAAAAGGCATTTCCAGCTGCACACAGTCAGAGACAATAGAGACGGGATGAGAACAGGGGAGAGGACGAAGGGAAGGAGAGAGGGAGAGGGGTTAGAGCATGGGTAGGGAACCTGACCAGTAATATTGTGTTGAAGGGGGGATGGGAGTACATTGTGGGGAGTTGGCAATCGGGGCAAATCCAGTCCCTGCATGTTGGTAGTTTATAAAACCAGTTTGTTCCAGAAAAAAGTGCCCTGATCTGTTGTAGAGATGCTTGTACACTCTCTCCCTCTCTTTCTCTGTTCTTTCTCTCTCTCTTTCTCTGTTCTTTCTTTCTTTCTTTCTCTCTCACTCACTTTCTCTAGCCAAGGATATGTCTATCCACTCACATAGCTCCATAATGTCCATGCCAGAAACACAGTCGTCTCTTATTCCACCATCCTGTACTTGTATGCCTGTATCTCATAATGTATCTGAACCCAAACCAGAACTATTTGTGTGTAGACCCCAGAAATCTCCCTCACCTGGCTATCTGTAAGGGCTCTGTACTCTGTACTGTAATGGCTGCCAGTGTATTGTGGTGCAGGGGAAATGAATAGGGCTTTATAACCCCACTGAGTTAAGCCTTTTATTAGACTGGGATCTGGCCCCAACTCCCCCACCATCCCAACTCAATACCCTGTCTACACAAAACAAGGTCTATTGAATACTGTATATATAGGCCGATTGCCTAGTATTCTGTGAAATACATCTTCTATATATTCTGTGTCCTCTGTCTTTTCTAAACACACAGTGGTGTGACTGTAACTGTCCCCTGACTACTGTAACTGTCCCCTGACTACTGTAACTGTCCCCTGTTCCCTGACTACTGTAACTGTCCCCTGTCCCCTGACTACGGTAACTGTTTGTGTTCCCTGACTACGGTAACTATCCCCTGACTACTGTAACTGTCCCCTGACTACTGTAACTGTCCCCTGTTCCCTGACTACTGTAACTGTTTGTATTCCCTGACTATGGTAACTATCCCCTGACTACTGTAACTGTTCCCTGACTACTGTAACTGTTTGTGTTCCCTGACTACTGTAACTGTTTGTGTTTTCTGACTACGATAACTATCCCCTGACTACTGTAATTGTCCCCTGACTACTGTAACTGTCCCCTGACTACTGCAACTGTCCCCTGACTATTGTAACTGTCCCCTGACTACTGTAACTGTCCCCCGTTCCCTGACTACTGTAACTGTCCCCTGACTACTGTAACTGTTCCCTGACTACTGTAACTGTCCCCTGACTACTGCAACTGTCCCCTGACTACTGCAACTGTCCCCTGACTATTGTAACTGTCCCCTGACTACTGTAACGGTCCCCTGACTACTGTAACTGTCCCCTGACTACTGTAATGGTCCCCTGTTCCCTGACTACTGTAACTGTCCCCTGACTACGGTAACTGTCCCCTGACTACTGTAACTGTCCCCTGACTACTGTAACTATCCCCTGTTCCCTGATTACTGTAACTGTCCCCTGACTACTGTAACTGTCCCCTGTTCCCTGACTACTGTAACTGTTCCCTGACTACTGTAACTGTCCCCTGTTCCCTGACTACTGTAACTGTCCCCTGACTACTGTAACTGTCCCTGACTACTGTAACTATCCCCTGTTCCCTGACTACTGTAACTGTCCCCTGACTACTGTAACTGTCCCCTGACTACTGTAACTATACCCTGTTGCCTGACTACTGTAACTGTCCTCTGTCTACTGTAACTGTCCCCTGACTACTGTCACTGTCCCCTGTTCCCTGATAACTGTAACTGTCCCCTGACTACTGTAACTATCCCCTGTCCCCTGACTACTGTAACTGTCCCCTGACTACTGTAACTGTTCCCTGTTCCCTGACTACTGTAACTGTCTCCTGACTACTGTAACTATCCCCTGTCCCCTGACTACTGTAACTGTCCCCTGACTACTGTAACTATCCGATGTCCCCTGACTACTGTAACTGTCCCCTGACTACTGTAACTGTCCCCTGTCCCCTGACTACTGTAACTGTCCGCTGACTACTGTAACTGTCCCCTGACTACTGTAACGTGCCTCTGTCTACTGTCTACTGTCCCCTGTTCCCTGACTACTGTAACTGTCCCCTGTCCCCTGACTACTGTAACTGTCCCCTGTTCCCTGACATCTGTAACTGTCCCCTGACTACTGTAACTATCCCCTGTCCCCTGACTACTGTAACTGTCCCCTGACTACTGTAACTGTCCCCTGTTCCCTGACTACTGTAACTTTCCCCTGACTACTGTAACTATACCCTGTTGCCTGACTACTGTAACTGTCCCCTGACTACTGTAACTGTCCCCTGTCCCCTGACTACTGTAACTGTCCGCTGACTACTGTAACTGTCCCCTGTCTACTGTAACTGTTCCCTGACTACTGTAACTGTCCCCTGACTACTGTAACGATCCCCTGTCCCCTGACTACTGTAACTGTTCCCTGATTACTGTAACTGTCCCCTGACTACTGTAACTGTCCCCTGTTCCCTGACTACTGTAACTGTCCCCTGACTATTGTAACTGTCCCCTGACTACTGTAACTATCCCCTGTCCCCTGACTACTGTAACTGTCCCCTGACTACTGTAATTGTCCCCTGACTACTGTAACTATCCCCTGTTCCCTGACTACTGTAACTGTCCCCTGACTACTGTAACTGTCCCCTGTTCCCTGACTACTGTAACTGTCCCCTGACTACTGTAACTGTCCCCTGTTCCCTGACTACTGTAACTGTCCCCTGACTACTGTAACTGTCCCCTGTTCCCTGACTACTGAAACTGTCCCCTGTTCCCTGACTACTGTAACTATCCCCTGTCCCCTGACTACTGTAACTGTCCCCTGATTACTGTAACTGTCCCCTGACTACTGTAACTGTCCCCTGTTCCCTGACTACTGTAACTGTCCCCTGACTACTGTAACTATCCCCTGTCCCCTGACTACTGTAACTGTCCCCTGATTACTGTAACTGTCCCCTGACTACTGTAACTGTCCCCTGACTACTGTAACTATTCCCTGTTCCCTGACTACTGTAACTGTCCCCTGACTACTGTAACTGTCCCCTGTTCCCTGACTACTGTAACTGTCCCCTGTTCCCTGACTACTGTAACTGTCCCCTGACTACTGTAACTGTCCCCTGACTACTGTAACTGTACCCTGACTACTGTAACTATCCCCTGTCCCCTGACTACTGTAACTGTCCCCTGTCTCCTGACTACTGTAACTGTCCCCTGATTACTGTCCCCTGTTCCCTGACTACTGTAACTGTCCCCTGACTACTGTAACTGTCCCCTGTCCCCTGACTACTGTAACTGTCCCCTGACTACTGTACTTGTCCCCTGTCCCCTGACTACTGTAACTGTCCCCTGTTCCCTGACTGTGAGCCTTGTGACTGAACCATTTATCACCACCATGAAAACCCAAACCTCAACTTCTATATCCCAAACCTCTGGCAGGGTTCCTTGTGGAAGCTTCTACCTCATTGACTGGTTGTGTTTGTAAATCTAACCACATTGGCCTCTGATTGAATGGTATGGGGAACTGAGGGCTATGGCCCGCCTCTCAAGCTGGTGCTGATTAGCGTCATAGGGAGCCCCTGGGGCTCGGGGCAGGAGACCCCTCCTTCTGCACAGGGGCTGACTGCTCAGTAATTTAGGGTTTGTGTGAGAGACGGAAGGAGATCTCGGACAATATACAAAGGCTCCCTCATGCTT